>NC_086084.1:4944495-5247525 GCF_948474715.1 Cydia amplana
TTCAGTTAAACAGTTTTTAGAGTTAAATTCATAGACAGGAACACACCGGGTGAGTCACTGGGCATGAGAATAAGGGGCGTGAAAATGGAAAATTTCGCGCTCTTTTTATTGCCAGCCAGCATTGTGAAGGCGGCACAGAAATTCCACATTTCCCCTAGTTTGGACTTCCCTTGAATCCGTCTCTCGCTTTTCCGTTTTCCTTTGAGCCATTGAGAACCCATTCATCGCCCATCATTGTGAAGCTTTTGTGCTTTAAAATAAATTTGTATTTTAAAATGTAGGAGCGCTGAAAGAGTTACCTACTCGCTAGCTTTGCGCTGCGAGTACCACTTTGCACTTGTGTGGTTATTTACGCTATGCTTTAAAAGGAATACAAATTATGAACGTAGGTAACATACTTTCTTGATAGTAAAACGTTCCTCATGTCTATGATATCGGAATATATTTTTTAAACTATAATTTACACCTGATTTTGACTTGCTTGAGATGGACGACCGTGTACCGTGAGTGTCTGAAGTATTTGAGACTATGCATGATAGGCATTCCACAGTCGGTGTATATGCTTCTGTTCTTCCTGTTTAGGTATCTTGTATTGTACCTACTGTTGTTTATAGGTATTTTTGTTACCTTAAGCTTCTCGGTGTGTTCGTATACCACAGCAGCATCATTTTAGTTAAACAACTACGACGCGTGACGAGCAAAAATTATCCACTGTCATCTGTCTAATCAATTTATATTTTCAGAGTAATTTAGGTAAAAGATAAAAAAATACCCACGCGATGGCCATGTCTTCCGTCGTAATATCGTTCTAATTTCTGGCTCCCCAATAACTGCTCATAACATAGTGATCAATCAAAATATCTAACCTCTAACAATATTGCCTTAATTAGTCAAAACCTAATTTCTGCTACCTAACACAAATATGTATGTACGTGAAATACGCCACATCGCTAATAGTACTCGTAATTACTCCAATATAATACATACTGCCGTATTCGAACTTCAAGATATTCACAAGAGACGACACGTACTAGATCCATTCTAGATACGTTATAGTTTAGATTTCAACTAGTTCTCTTTTGCAGCGCAATTCGGGCAACCAATGTCACTTTTACGATAGATCGTGTTAGATATCTATTAGATGTGAATTATATCTCTAAGTAATATCTTGTGGAAATCGTTCAAAAGTATCTCCAGAATCGCGGAAATGTCAAATTTGACAGTTTAGATCTTAAACATATAGTTATCGTATCTTGGCGATGTCTAAAAGATATCTATTACAAAATCCGAATCGGGCCCCTAGGCAACTAAAACCATGGTCTAATAAAACATGGTCTTCTCTTCCCAGAGTGTCACTTGCCTACGTCACAATAACATTGCCACTTTATTTCAACATAACATGTTACATGGGTACATTATATCTATGGTTAATAAGTTAATTTATTTCTTTATAATTTAATAATTTTCATTTATATGTATTTTATCTTAAATTTTACAATAACACGTCATTTTTAATTATTCATTAGCAATATCTTCCGATTCACGAAAGAAATTTCAGACGTTCGGGTAATTCTGTTTACACTACTGGCAACACAGGATAGCGCTTTCACATTTGACAATCCGCCATTTTGTCCCTGACCGACCGTCCTTGTCGAACGCGTGTTAATTGTTATTCCCTTCTCGCTCAGTGTCAGCAGTCGCAGTGTTTTCCAAACTTTTCACGTCGTAAGCTTCGTAATTAATGTTTTGTTACGAAAATGGTTGGCTGCTCTATTCGGAACGGTAAGAGTAGGAGTGAAAAGTGCAGTATAGATTTGTTTTATTTTACTATGTTTCTACATGAATAACTTAAAATTAATGCCGTTAAAATAATTTTCACTGTTGGTTAAAATTCTCCCACATTTTAAAGTTTGAGAACCTGTAAACAGCATGATGACGTAGGCAAGTGCCAGTTAGGTCATTCGCGAATCTCGGAATAGAGTACCAGGCGGAGTATATTATTATACCATGACTAAAACTAAATTTAGGAACTGGCACACTTAGTTCGCTATTTCCCTAATTTAAGCTGAAGCAATCATGATAATGAGTAATCCAATAAACTTTTTGCTTCAGTTCGTGTTGGTTTACGTCGATCAAGCGTCAATCACTGTCTACGTCTGTAGGTATCAGTGGCGGCGCGTCAAACATATGCATAGTCAAGCCGGGGCTAAATTGGCTTACATATTTCCTTTACAACTATGCTCAAACATCCAAAAACAGGCAAGCCGGTGGGAATCGACTTTTATGGACGCGCCGCCACTGGTAGGTATACCTATACCTATACGTAGAGAGAGGCTAGTAATATCACTAGCCTCTGCCCGCGACTTTGTTACGTGAAATAATGATGATTGATAACAATCCTATGTCCTTTCCCGAGTCTTAAACTATATCATATTCTCCATACCAAAGTTCATCTCAATCGGCTGCGGTTTAAGTGTGAAGTTATGGTGACAGACAGACTGAGTTACGTTCACATTTATTTATAGATATCAGAATACAAGTGGATAGATAGTTAGATACTCGTACATTTATTGTCTTCTAGCACCACTATCACCAGTTTGGCATTGACATTAAACGTCATCGAGAACGTAATTTACTTTCTATGCATCTCGTATACGTACTCGCGTATTAGTGCAAGCGAGATGTATAGAAAGTAAATTACGTTCTCGAAAGCGTTGTCAGTTTTGACACTGTCAATGACTCATGGCACGGGCTTAGACCTTACAATATAACACTTACTGCTGTGAGAAAATATCTCTTGCCTTCTAGAGATCTATATTTCCCATTTCATTCTATTTAAAATCCCCATTTTTACAAATCAGTGCCGGCTGGAGGTTAAATAAAAAACCGGCCAAGTGCGAGTCCGACTCGCGCACGGAGGGTTCCGCACCATCAACAAAAAATAGAGCAAAACAAGCAAAAAAACGGTCACCCATCCAAGTACTGACCCCGCTCGACGTTGCTTAACTTCGGTCAAAAATCACGTTTGTTTTATGGGAGCCCCATTTAAATGTTTATTTTATTCTGTTTTTAGTATTTGTTGTTATAGCGGCAACAGAAATACATAATCTGTGAAAATTTCAACTGTCTAGCTATCACGGTTCGTGAGATACAGCCTGGTGACAGACGGACGGACGGACGGACGGACGGACAGCGGAGTCTTAGTAATAGGGTCCCGTTTTTAGGGTTCCGTAGCCAAATGGCAAAAAACGGAACCCTTATAGATTCGTCATGTCTGTCTGTCTGTCCGTCTGTCTGTCCGTCCGTATGTCACAGCCACTTTTCTCCGAAACTATAAGAACTATACTGTTGAAACTTGGTAAGTAGATGTATTCTGTGAACCGCATTAAGATTTTCACACAAAAATAGAAAAAAAAACAATAAATTTTTGGGGTTCCCCATACTTCGAACTGAAATTTTTTTTTCATCAAACCCATACGTGTGGGGTATCTATGGATAGGTCTTCAAAAATGATATTGAGGTTTCTAGTATCATTATTTTCTAAACTGAATAGTTTGCGCGAGAGACACTTCCAAAGTGGTATAATGTGTGTGTCCCCCCCTGTAACTTCTAAAATAAGAGAATGATAAAACTAAAAAAAATATATGATGTACATTACCATGTAAACTTCCACCGAAAATTGGTTTGAACGAGATCTAGTAAGTAGTTTTTTTTATACGTCATAAATCGCCTAAATACGGAACCCTTCATGGGCGAATCCGACTCGCACTTGGCCGCTTTTTACCCTTTGGGTACGGAACCCTAATAAAAACGATACGAATCAGATTTCAACAAACGATTCCAATTTCCTTATAATTAACACAGGGACCGATAAAAGTAATCTAAATAAGTACACTTAAGGGGAGGAAATAAAATCAAAACGCTTACAGTTAAGTGTAAAACCACTTAAAAGGTTTTCCTTTAAGGCTCATCAAATTTAATTAATGCAATTTCAGTGAATTGTTATTTCATTGTCGGCATTGAAAAACTTAGCAGAAAATTGCAAAATTTAAAACTTCTACATCTTGAACTAACGATTGGAAAGATTATGAAAGTTATTGTGTTTGGGCATATCTCTAATCTTCTGAGCCGATTTTGAGAAATAAATGTTTCAATCGATTTGTTTTTAGGCTCTCATCTCCGCTCGGCTTTACCTCAGTGGAAAGGCAACTGTATGGCCGCTTAATACATAATATTTACTTAACAAAATGGGTACGTTCTATACCTTTGACCTTTACATTTATAAAAAGTTTTTGTGTTTCTGTCGCGAAAACAAGGAAAATCAATTCTCCCGAGAATTTTACCAAACTAGATTAATATTACAAAAGCCTTCATATAATAAGAGAGCCGGTTTAGAGAAGTAATTTATGAACATTGCTTGTAAATAAACTAATAATAACAGAATTTCCTACTAATTGGACAAAAAGTAAACTCTCTTCATTTTCTTGTCCATTTATTACATACCAAACAGGAGATGAAACAGAATACAGAATACAGATTTTTATTGTGAATTCGCACGTTTTAACTTGAGTCCCAGAACAATGAAAGAAGCGAATCACTGCGCGCTAGCTAAGACACTAAACATACGGGACGGTTGGGCGTCGTACTTCAGGAGGAAAGTGGACGACCGTCGACCGCGCAAACCACTTTTCCATAGAAACGTAGTATGTACTCATTTTCCACTCTGGGTAATAGAATGACAAATTTTATCATTGGGATGTATGCATTTTCATTAATCTATCCATCTCATAACTCTTTATATAATTGGAATTAAATAAATCGTTATTGCACCACACAAGGCACTCGCAATAGGGACCGTGCGCGTTGGAAGGTCTGCCATCTTGTGGCCTGAATCGGAAACAAAAACTGTACATTGACATTTCACGCCAAAACAACCTAGATAGGTACTCTCTACAGTTCACGTAGGTAAGTTTTCTTATGCATTGTAGAGTCTGCCATCTTTTAGGCTACATTAGAAGCTTAATTGATATTTACATTTCGCGTCAATAAACAGGCTCCTGTGCTGCCCCTACAGATCATGCACGTTCCCTATACCGCGCCATGACAGTTGACAGCTTCTCGCCGACCAGTGTTGCCAGTGCATCTGTTCATCATCTGTTACAATTTATTTAGAGTCGATCGCGACCGCCTGAACTTCGTGATATGTTGATAAGTGAGTGATTATCTGTTAATAATGTCGCTCGATTTCGATGCAGTCATTAAAAATTAAAAGCTACGGTTTATTTGGCCGCGAAAACGCCGCGGTGCGCGACACCGCTTCGTTCCGTGTTTTAGCTTCTGCGCCTAAGTAGTGAAGTTACGAACGTGTACTAAAACAAGATTATAAGATTAACTTTACGGTCGCCAGAGAGTAGCCATAAAGTGTACCGTTATTTTTACCCTAATCCTGAGACGCGACGTAGGAGTGATCTGATTTTGGTTCGTTTAACAAACAATTTAGGCCAAACGTCGTAGATACCTACTCATATATAAAATGCCAACAGGACTAATTATTTCCTTGCATTGTACTACCTATTGTCTTTTTCCCTTACCAATTTGTCTCCAGCATCCAAATGGATATTTTTTGCAGTTCGTTCCCACTGCCTGATTGGATGACTGATAGGACCGTCGCGATGTTCTACGTAATCTCCGTGTGTTAGTTAGGCCAATGGCAATCGAGTTTTGTTTTCTTCAAGCTTCGCAATGTTCTTACTAAATGTCAAACAATGCCTGGCTTGGATAAAACAGTGAAATTTTCAATGAAATACGTAAAATAAATACATACCTAACTAATTATTTGGGGACAATAATACACAAATCAATCCAGCCTCAAACTAAGCAAAACTATCCTTTCACTAGGTGACAATATACTTACTTATATTGATAAATAATATATTGACTTACAGGAGAAATATATTATATATTTAATATACTTAGTACCACACCGTGTTTAACTAGCCTCATATTACAAACCACATTATACATACACGATACAATATTTTTGATTATCACCACGGTTGTAGTTGAAATTACTACATAATTTCATTCTTCTAGTATTTTACGTACTTGTACTATTAATTGTAGTGTGTGTACATACCTATTCGTAGCCTTGATTTTAATTTTGTATTAGTTACCAAGGTGAGCCGTGAAACACACAAATGTTTACACATAACACATTTTTGAAATACCAGCAGCAATTAGTGGCTAAAAGAGATCAACGATATAATTATGTATCTTTATTTTCTTGCTCTTCAAATCCAAACAAAACTATTATGTTAGGCAGTATAAATGACAATGGGATTTGTTAGAAGGCCGATGAAAAGGAAAGGGAATTTCTGTCCGAAGTTTTGTTACAATCTCTAAATGACTAAAACTTGTTACGGAAAAATGTCCCGGGGATATAAAAGACCGGTAGGTATCTTTTCCGGGTATTTGTCTCTTGGAACTTTACACATAAAAGCGTTGTGTGAGAGTTGTTTCCTAAAAATAAATTTCACAGACTCATGGGTCTCATGACATTAATTTTACGGGAATATAATATAATTCAAGGTAATTATCTCGTGGTATGTTTAGCGGTAACAAGTTAAAATCGTAGATTAAGGCGGAAAATGAATAGGTATTTGCTTTGTTTGCCTAATCATTTCACAACACTTTAATTATTTAATTAAAGATTTTTGGCGTTATTGATTTCAAGTGTTTGTCAAATCGTTGATTGATAATCAATAGTCAATTTGACATATCTGTATCTTAAATAGAAGAGTCAAAATTTAACAGATGTTTGTAAGCGGTTGCTAAGTGTTTAACCCCTTGGTTAAAACGTCACAATTGTCTAGGGGTACACCCGGTGTACCCCTAAAGGGGCCCACTGATTAACAGTCCGCCGGACGGTATCGGCCTGTCAGTTAGAACAAAAATTGGACAGTTCCGAACAACTGACAGGCCGATACCGTCCGGCGGACTGTTAATCAGTGGGCCCCTTAAGGGTACACCGTGATTGCGCTAACATACAAACAAACTCTCGGGAAATATTACTCTCCTTTCTTTGCGAATGGGGTAAAAAAAAAACAAATCTTTCTCTGAGCTTTAAATTACTATATGAAAACAATAACGTATAAATAAACCATGTAAAAATCTGAAAAATCTGTATAAGTCAATATCAAGACTTAACGTCGTTGCTGTTATATCTTCAATTTGGGTTTTATTTCCTTGTTTTTGTTGTGATTCTGCACGTACTTCGTAGGCGTGGATCGCGGATCAGTCACCCGTTAGATGTAGTAAATTTACAAAACGATTACTCAATTTAGCTACAAGTGTGTGTGTGTGTGTGTGTGTGTGTGTGTGTGTGTGTGTGTGTGTGTGTGTGTGTGCGTGTGTGTGTGCGTGTGCTGTGTGAGTGTGTTTATAAACCGGTGTAAATAAAGTACAACGATAATTAAGTTTTAGCGGTTAGCAATGCGATTGTTATAAAATCGTACAGGGTGTCATTTAATGGGATGGGTAGCGTCATAGGCCACTAACGTCGTAATTAAGATTTCAACTATGTATATTTGATGAACAGTTGGACTATGATAAAAAATCTGCCATTTAAATATATAACTGAAAATACACATTTTATTGGTACATTTTTATATAAATTACGTCCAGTTATCATTCCAACGTCTCAAAATGTATGTCCTCCCAAAGAGTATTCATGAGCACGGGCGGTCGTACTAGCCGTAGGTAATACCTACTAGGTATACGCAATCTATCAGAGGTAATCAGTGTTCCACACGTACGAGGGATGACACGTAAGAGTGCTATTTGTTTGAAGCCTCGAGTTCCTTATTATGTCAGTTGTCATGTCACGAGTTTAGTGTTGATAAAGGTTAACAAGACGACTATGTCACGGGATTAAATAGGGCGTCACTGAGATTAAATAAATAAGTAAATAAATATTTGGCGACAATCTTACACAGATCGATCTAGTCCCTAAAAGCAAAGCTTGTATTACGGGTACTAAACGACGATATACATACTTAAATTGCATAATATACCTATTATTATTCAATTTGAAATTCACAATTGGTATTTAACCCTTATTTTGGCATTGTAACACCCGTGTTACACGTAACTTTAAAAAATCTAGCAGGTTCACTTTATTACCTAACAAAATAATTCTGCCATAAATATGTCGAGCTACCCTCCTTTATTATAGAAAAAAATAATGGGAGACAAGTGTTATTGTAAATTAATTAGTTAGTTAGGGGGGGTTAGTAGTATTGTAAATTAGTTATCAACATAGCGGAAACAACAGATTGCGTTTCGTAGTGGAAGTTTTGCACTTATTTCTTAGATTAATATGTATTTTTCCATAATCTACCATTTGATGCATTAACTATCGGTTAGTGCATAAATATTTCCATTGCGGTCGAATTTTAAAACATTTAATACACAGAATATTCACATGAAACTGTTATATATTATATTAGATACATTGCCAAGAACTCAGAAATGTACATGTCAAAAGGATTGTATTACATTTAATACATTGCCAAGTTGTCGTGAAATTAGGTTAACATGTTTTTATATATTTTTTATATTTGTGAGCTACAAATCATGTTTCAAATATGTCATTTTAATTATTTGTATTATTTAGTTATTAAACTTTGATTTTTTTTATGCTATAGATGTTATTTAACTGTATATTCGTACTCTGTAGCATTATTGCTACGCCTACGCCGTAGCCCGTAGCACGGAAAAATATCTTTATTATTTTACACAACTTTTTTGTAACTTTACGCGATCAATTTTTTTTCCCATGTGATCAGGTATTCGTAGATATAACTTATTTTTACAGGTGTAATAGTCATTCTGATGCTTTATATTGCGTTTAATAAGCCATAAATGATGATTTCTTTTGCACTACATGTTTTATTTTTATTAAAATCCACATTTTTCTTCTAAAAAGTAGATAACTGGTTTGTCGAGGGATTGGCGTTGTATCAAATATGATACATATGATTTTCCGAAACTGGAAAATCCTGGATTTTTTTCCTTATTTTTTTATAGTCTAGTATGCTCAATAGGTGACCAAAAACTAAAAAAAAAATATATTTAAGATATTTTGAGCCTTGCTTAAGGGTTAAAGTGTCATATTCTATGGAATTTGAATGGATTTAAACAAAAATTTAATGCCAAGAAAGATAAAATTACCCAGTATGTTCACAACTTCAAGGGCGCTTAAAAAGATAAAACATACTGGGTAATTTTATCTTTCTTGGCATTAAATTTTTTTTTATTCCATTCAAAGATCTAACGATAGTAAATGTTACCATACTGAATTGGCCTATCTATCAGCTTAGCACACAAAAAAAATCAAGCATCTACCGCAATAATTCACGTCACCATAAATAAAAATCTCATCGTACTCGGCGATAGGTGAAAAATTATAAATCATAACTCCGAAAATACGAAAAATCGCGGAACATACATGGGGGTGATTCAGATAGCCCTCTAGGTCCGCTACCTCCCAGCTTCAGTATATCACTACTTCTTGGGACACCTTGTATATATTTCGGGGATCTCGGAAACGGCTCTAACGATTTCGATGAAATTTGCTATATGGGGGTTTTCGGGGGCGAAAAATCGATCTATCTAGGTCTTATCTCTGGGAAAACGCGTATTTTCGAGTTTTTATATGTTTTCCGAGCGAAGCTCTGTCACCCAGATATTTATATTTAAATGATGTAATTTTGTTATCATTGGCCCGTGCGCCTCGCTTACGCCACTACATGTACGGACAAGAACGAGCTAAATGTACGCGCGAGTGATAACTAAATGACGTCATTTGGATATCATTTTGAAAATGTATTTACCTTTGTCACGTGACCTCTATGCGACATGCCCTTTGTGACTTCATAGCTAGGTATTTTTAATTTTAAATGGAAATCTAGGTAGGTAGCTTATGTTTTCCTGTATACATATGTACATATTTTTACCAGAGGAAAAATTACGAAAAAAAAAACTGTTTTATATTTTAAAATCAGAATTTTGTAGCACTACGAAATAATTTTGCTACGGAAATGCCTCAACAAATATGTCTCGAGAAAAGTGGCTGTATTTGGCACAACCGCGTAGACCTGCTACGTTTTGCTACGCCGAAAAATATGCGATTTTTCGTAGTGTATCACAAAATTACGCTCAGGCATCGTAAGGTTTGTTAGTATTTTTATAGAATGCCTAAGTTGTTACATATTACTTATGTATATGCGTCATAATGTACTATTACAAAAAAAAAAACAAAGTTTAATACAGTTTAAATTACTCATTAAATAGATTATAAACTGGCTCGGGAATTTTCCCGGACCAGTCCCGGACCGGACCATATGGTGAGCTACGAAACTTAATAGTTAGTTTGCTATCCTTGGTACTGGACCCATGCGGCTGGCAGTTGTTCATCAGTGGAGCTAGCTCTCCGCATAAAATGAAGACTTAGAAATAGCGGCCAAAATCCGTCGCCCTAATAAAAGTTAAGAACAGATTGGGGAATTACAATTCAACTGACATACTTACCGTAAATCATTATTAATGGACCGGTAGTGAGAAGGGAGAGACGAACTAAGTTGGAACATTAGTCACAGAGCGATCGTGACGGACAGATGTCGCTACCCGTACTGGGAAGTCTTTTTATCGCATTCAGGTGAACCACTATACCTATCTATTTCTAATTCGACAATGGTCCGATTTCCTTTAATATCGATTAAGACTTTTCAACTCTTTCTCTGTTCTAAAATTCAAATAAGGCTGGTTTTAGTGTCACGCGGACCGTCCGTGCGGATTGCCAAATTGTATGAGAAAGCTGTACGCGCGGACGGCGGTCGTCCGCGCGGACCACTCTAAAACGCTCCCTGAACTTAATACATATTGGTCCGGTGCGGAGCGATCCGCACGGATGGTCCGCGTGACACTAAAACCAGCCTAAGTCTTTATTAGGTACAGGTACCTACTTGAGTCTTATAGTAATATATAGTCTTGAGTAATATCTCAAAAATACTCTAAATAGAGATAATAGGGTGGGCAGGTTGACAGAAATAAAACTGTATACTTATGTTATTCTATATTTCCGAAATGGTCTTATCGCTAAAGAGCGATTTCTTCCAGACAACCTTTTGGAAGCGTAATTGGAAAATTCCATGAAAAAGGGGTGTGACATAAAGGTGAGGCCTAATGACTTAAAAGACCGAGTGGCGCAAAACTGCTATATGCTGATTTTCAGAGTTTTTTTTAATAAATTGAGGACAATCTTACACAGATTGACCTAGCCCTAAACTGGGTAGTAATAGGTGGTAGTAGTATTCGTGATAAACACTTAATCAAAGACATATGTATCATAGGTATCAGAACATGGGTCGAAATGATATCTTATACCTTTAAACGAGCAATTCTTGCATATTTATTTATTTATTTATATGTATATATATTTCGGGGATCTCGGGAACGGCTCTAACGATTTCGATGAAATTTGCTATATGGGGGTTTTCGGAGGCGAAAAATCGATCTAGCTAGGTTTTATCTCTGAGAAAACGCGCATTTTTGAGTTTTTATATGTTTTCCGAGCAAAGCCCGGTCTCCCAGATATTAAGAATAATAAAATCATATTTTATCCATTTATATATATTTTTATAGTTTTATACATTTTCATTTTGAGTTTTAATCGTGTGTCGATAGATGGCAGTAAATTTACTGTGACTACAAAATTTACTATGACAGGACCCCTCTTATACTATCTATTCTCTTTGATTTAATTAAATGCCCTTACCGGGACCGACTAATAGGCTAGGTTAAGTGACACTCGTAAGACTGGAGGTGTTATTCTTACCAACTTTATTTGTACTCGGCGACAATATCGACCAGCGCTTGATTAGTCCATGAACTGTGTTTACGATTGGTTGACGACGTGCGACATTGCGTCGTAAGTCGCATGCCAAATAAGATCTACAGAAGGTGACTCGGTGGGAGGTCAATCTTAATTTTGACTGCTGTGATATACTTTATTATTAATTAGGCATAGCTGTTAGAAATGCGATGAAATGAGAATCAATCGTGTGCTTATTAACTCATGAACTGTGTTTACGATTGGTAGACGACGTGCGATATTGGGTCGTAAGTCGCATGCCAAATAAGATCTACAGAAGGTGACTTTGTGGGAGGTCAATCGTAATTTTGACTGCTGTGATATACTTTATTAAGCATAGCTGTTAGAAATGCGGTGAAATGAGAACCAGTCGTGTGCTGATTAACTCATGAACTGTGTTTACGATTGGTTGACGACGTGCGACATTGCGTCGTAAGTCGCATGCCAAATAAGATCTACAGAAGGTGACTTTGTGGGAGGTCAATCTTAATTTTGACTGCTGTGATATACTTTATTAAGCATAGCAGTTAGAAATGCGGTGAAATGAGAACCAGTCGTGTGCTGATTAACTCATGAATTGTGTTTACGATTGGTTGACGACGTGCGACATTGCGTCGTAAGTCGCATGCCAAATAAGATCTACAGAAGGTGACTTTGTGGGAGGTCAATCTTAATTTTGACTGCTGTGATATACTTTATTAAGCATAGCTGTTAGAAATGCGGTGAAATGAGAACCAGTCGTGTGCTGATTAACTCATGAACTGTGTTTACGATTGGTTGACGACGTGCGACATTGCGCTGTAAGTCGCATGCCAAATAAGATCTACAGAAGGTGACTTTGTGGGAGGCCAATCTTAATTTTGACTGCTGTGATATACTTTATTAAGCATAGCTGTTAGAAATGCGGTGAAATGAGAACCAGTCGTGTGCTGATTAACTCATGAACTGTATTTACGATTGGTTGACGACGTGCGACATTGCGTCGTAAGTCGCATGCCAAATAAGATCTACAGAAGGTGACTTTGTGGGAGGTCAATCTTAATTTTGACTGCTGTGATATACTTTATTAAGCATAGCTGTTAGCAATGCGGTGAAATGAGAACCAGTCGTGTGCTGATTAACTCATGAACTGTGTTTACGTTTGGTTGACAGCGTGCGACACTGCGTCGTAAGTCGCATGCCAAATAAGATGTACAGAAGGTGACTTTGTGGGAGGTCAATCTTAATTTTGACTGCTGTGACCGCACTAGTGCGGGGAAGTAGTACTATATGTACTATATACATATGATCATATATGTTCGAGTGTAGACAGAGGGCATAGCGTGTTATGTTGTCGATTAACCTGTATACTGTTTACGACTAGTAATTAAACGGCTCTTCAGCTTGCCACATGTTACACAAAACAAAGATTTAAAACTTGGGTTATACCTTCTTAATTTAGTTTTAATTACAGTGTATATTCAGAAACAATTAGTTGTATTATCTAAATTGGACATATATATATATATGAAAAACAATTCCAGTTTATAAAAAAACAAGTAACAAATTTGATTCTTACTCGTGCTTGATTCATGAGATTTCTTTGTGAACTCATGAACTGTGTTTACGATTGGTTGACGACGTGCGACATTGCGCTGTAAGTCGCATGCCAAATAAGATCTACAGAAGGTGACTTTGTGGGAGGCCAATCTTAATTTTGACTGCTGTGATATACTTTATTAAGCATAGCTGTTAGAAATGCGGTGAAATGAGAACCAGTCGTGTGCTGATTAACTCATGAACTGTATTTACGATTGGTTGACGACGTGCGACATTGCGTCGTAAGTCGCATGCCAAATAAGATCTACAGAAGGTGACTTTGTGGGAGGTCAATCTTAATTTTGACTGCTGTGATATACTTTATTAAGCATAGCTGTTAGCAATGCGGTGAAATGAGAACCAGTCGTGTGCTGATTAACTCATGAACTGTGTTTACGTTTGGTTGACAGCGTGCGACACTGCGTCGTAAGTCGCATGCCAAATAAGATGTACAGAAGGTGACTTTGTGGGAGGTCAATCTTAATTTTGACTGCTGTGACCGCACTAGTGCGGGGAAGTAGTACTATATGTACTATATACATATGATCATATATGTTCGAGTGTAGACAGAGGGCATAGCGTGTTATGTTGTCGATTAACCTGTATACTGTTTACGACTAGTAATTAAACGGCTCTTCAGCTTGCCACATGTTACACAAAACAAAGATTTAAAACTTGGGTTATACCTTCTTAATTTAGTTTTAATTACAGTGTATATTCAGAAACAATTAGTTGTATTATCTAAATTGGACATATATATATGAAAAACAATTCCAGTTTATAAAAAAACAAGTAACAAATTTGATTCTTACTCGTGCTTGATTCATGAGATTTCTTTGTGAATTTATTAGAGTACTGTAGTAAATTGGGTAGCTCTTTTATCCGAGGGAATGTAAAAAGGGTATAGATATAATATCTTCAAGGCGACTTATTACTCGCCAGTCTCGCCACGCCGCGCCGTACAAGAAAGAGGTACTGATTTTCAGGCATTTATATCTAAGTTTGAATTTAAGATGTCCCCCTTTATCAAAAGTTTCATCTATCATCTATACACAAAAGTTAGAAATATATGAAATTTAGATTTATTTATTTTATAATACAGATTATATAACACTTTAAACTCTCGCGTTTTGTACTTACACATATCTGTGACCACAGCTGGTGCAACTCAGCTGAAACGTCGGAATTTAAGGTAAAAACAATGAAATTATACCGCAGTTAGACCCTTTTGTGTAATTAAATATGAATACAGATTATGTTATAAATGGGATGTATTTGTATTTACGCGTTATTTAAATACACGCGAAATTCTATTACTTATCAGTGTCAATAATACGTTATTACAGTACAAAAATTATGTATTAAGTTATTTAAAAAAAATAGTTCGAAACTCGAGACAAAACTTCAAAGGGTAAAATAAATGATTCGTCTTCAAGTTATAGAATTTATTTATATAAAATCTGTTTCACAGTCACAATATCGTAAATACACAATTAACGCACGTAAGAGCAACATTTCAGAAAGCTTCACATTTTATATGTATAAATGATGAATCATTGATTGAGATACAAAATTATTGATTGTCAGCATAAATGTTTGTCTACCACTTACCTAAGGCGATTGCTAAAAAAATTCGTTATAATAGTTAAGTGCGGTCTGTTTTACAGTTTGGTTGCGTATGTGCAAGTAAAATGAAATACCCCTTACTGCAAGTAATACAACATATTTGTTTAAATTTGGACTCTAATAGCTCTCAATAGAGTTCAATATCATATCCGCCATATATAGCTTCATGCGGTAAAGGGTTAGTAAATGTATACTTAGGTAGTACCATCACTGTCGGCGATTTTTGCCCCGTTTAGGATCCTAGATAAATTTGTTGTTCAATACTTACGCTATAGAATTTCCAATTTAGCAAGAACCCTAAATGGATAACAATCCCGTGTGGTGCCTGTACAAGTAAACTACCGCGCAAAAAGTGACATCTTAAGTGGTAGACCTATTGGTGCAGTCGCCATCAGATATATCGGAGCGGCCAAGGTGCTCACAAATATCTGAACACGCCTCTATTGTCAAAGCGTTAGAGTGCGTCTTTAGATATTTTTAAGCACCCTGGCCGCTCTGATATACCTATCTGATGGCGCCTGTAGTATATAGTGACATCAGCCCGTTCATAATTACTGTAGGTACATTTAACATTTTTATTACAGTTATGTACCTATATAGCTCTAGCGACTATATATTGACACTGAGGATACAATTTAAAAGATGTAATCATTTACGAATAATTAAGAAAGCAAAACGAAACTCAAATCTTACAGGAAATAACTTTCAATTTGATAAAATTTCCTATATTATTTACAACATTGTCACATTTTCACATACATGCTATGGATGATTCTATTGTGTAGGTAGGTACTACATAGTGTATGCTTATATGTGACGTTATCAATGAAAAGGGACCTTATTGACGATGGCGCTTACGCCATTATTAACGATGCACCGATATAAATACAATGCCGCGCGACGCTGTGCGGCGTAAGCGCCATCGACAATAATGGCTCCTCTACACGATGGGCCAGCGCCGGCCACTCCAAGGGATGCATTTATGCGTTAGAGGGAGCAAGTGATATTGCTATCTCATTCTACCGCATGGCTGCGTCCCTTGGAGTGGCCGGCGCTGGCCCATCGTGTAGAGGAGCCATTAGGTCTCTTTTCATAGATAGTGCCCCATATATCTGGCGCGAGATTGGACTTTTATACAATAATCACCAAAGACCTTTGGCGCCAACTCTTTTTTTATTTAACCGGATCTGAACATAGACTTACTTACACGGTAAATGTCTACTAGTAAGCTAGAATACACTTTTTAGTAGTTAAAATGGTCTAACTATCCATAAACATAATAAATACAACCATGCTTTTGAATTCACATTTATAATCACTTGAAAATTAATGAGGTCCATCAAAATAGATTATTTTTTATATATAAATTACAATAATTTCTTATAAACTACGGATTTTTATAATACAAAATAGCGTCTTGTTTCCCAATATAATTACATTACATCTTATCTCTATGCAATAATTATATTAACTAGATTTTTGGCAACTTTATATGTACATCAAAGTATATCTTGCCTTGTTTTAGGTGTTTTATCAGGCATTATTATGTATGCTTTTATCGTTATTACTATTTGAATAAGGGCTGATTTAGACTGCGCGCGAACTCGCATGCGATTTTAGTTACATTGCAAACTGTTGGTTACGTCCAATTCAACCGACCGATCAAAACCCGCAATGTAATGAAACTCGCATGCGAGTTCTCGCATCGTCTAAATGGGGCCTAAACATCTTCCACTGAAACAACTAGGTATCCTAAGATATTTTACGAGATATTAAATATATTAAAAACGGGTCACTCATGTATTTTACATCGAAAACGCTCGACATGTTTCACTCCGTACCGAGTAGTGTCATCAGGAGGAGTGTCATACGTGTGTGACCTGGGGGCCGATTTTTGAATCTCGACCATTCGATTTCGTCACTCGAAAATCAGTGAATAACGATGAAATGCTATTTTTGAAATTCTACTGATAGAATTTGAGAATCGAGTGGTATTGACCACTCGTATTCAATTCTATCAGTAGAAAGTAGGAATCCACAATTTTAGCCACATATTTGTATTATATGCCGCCAATAAAAAAATATCTTAAAGGAATTAATTTATTAGATTTTATGTGTTTATTAGATTAGCTAGTTTTTGATTGAAATATAAATATTTTTTAAGTCCTTACCATCGAAAGTCAATCACTACACGGTCGAATGGTGACTTTCAAAAATAGGTATTATTAGGATCATGCGAAAAAAATCGTGACAAATTTTCGTATACGAGTATTTTCGACCACTCGCTTTTAAATTCGAACGTTCGAAATTCAAAAATCGGCCCCCAGTTTTTAATATACATATTTATTATGTCTGTGTCTCACGGATTTTTATTTTATTTTACGAGAATTAATGAGTGTACAAAATCCTAAAAACACTTTTCGATAAGCTTTTATTATGTTTACTTGTTACCGACCTACTTACTTAAAAACAATTAATATAAAATTCGTTTATTCTTCTGTTTTGCATTATACTTATATTTAGTAAGAAATAAAATTGTGACACGGATACAAGATTGATATGATTCGGAAAGGTGCTTTAGGATAACTTCAACAACGGGTTACTTTTGAAAAACATCTAATATTACTAAGCTAGCAGCACTTAGTACTTTAGCGACACTGTTTTGTAGATATTAGCGATTTTCAAAATTACCCCGACATCGAAGTGACTCCAAAACACCGTAATATTTACAATGAACTTGACTACACGTATGGGTACACTTAGCAGAATTGTATATACAATTTACGTCAATTCAGTTATCATTAGGTACTTAATACAATTACTGTATTTCAGAAGATCCTATTCTGTACAATTACAAAGCTACCAGACCTTTCATCAATTGGGAACATTGAAACACTCAAAGCTATGTACAGTTGTAGTAGTAGTAGTAGTAAAACACTTTATTGTACAAAAATCAGAAAAAAAACAGGAAAAATAACATTTGTCATTAGTACAAAGGCGAACTTATCCCTTTAAGGGATCTCTTCCAGTTAACCTTTGAGCAGTTGTATAGTGAGCTGCGAAATTGCATGGAGAAATTATGAATGAATTTTTGATAAATTCGCCATGCACGCTGATGGTTATTAGCTGACGCTATTGAAAGTTATTTATTTTCTTAGTATAACGTACCTACGTAATATAACGTAATAAATGTACAAGTTTATTTATAACCTTGACGACCGGTCTGGCCTAGTGGGTAGTGACCCTGCCTGCTAAGCCGATGGTCCTGGGTTCGAATCCCGGTAAGGGCATTTTATTTGTGTGATGAACACTAATATTTGTTCCGGAGTCATGGATGTTTTCTATGTATATAAGTATGTATTTATCTATATAAGTATGTATATCGTCGCCTAGCACCCATAGTACAAGCTTTGCTTAGTTTGGGGCTAGGTTGATCTGTGTAAGATGTCCCCCAATATTTATTTATTTATTTATAACATTTTAACATCACTATTAGATATGTGTGTGTGACAGGCGGCTATTATCGTTAAATTAGGAATTAGTAGAGTAACTGAATTGATTTCATGAAGTATGTATACATCTTGATGTCTAATGCAATGTTAAAACTGGTTAGGCAAGTTTGTTACAAAAAATAAAAACCGAGTCATTTGTTTTGTTAAAACAATTTGGGATTCGAATTATCATTATTATTATATAATCTATAATCTGCATCTGACTGTTTTATTATTGTCCTTGTAAGTCGTCTATTTAACACACGTCGCTTAAGGAAACAAGAAGTAGGAATTATTACAGGGCCCTAGCCAGGATGACAATCGTTGATAGAAAACGCCAATCAAAACTCAAATAATGTATGGAAATAGTCACGTGACTTTTCGTAGCATTTGTCATCACGATACTATTTTTCTAGGCCCCCAGGTCGGAGGGGCATAGTATCCAAATACATATACACATTTGTAAAACTACCTGACCGTCTAGCATGAGCTGCGCTCTCGCGCGCAAATTCATTCTTGAAGTCGCGCAAGATTTATGGAGTCGCGCGCGACAACGCAACTCATGCTGGCAGATCTCGACTACTCGACTCGAAAACCACGTCAAAAAATTACTGTTCTAAAATTTATATTAAGGATCTATCGGTTTAAAATTGTAGCTATAACAGTACTCATAAGCATTTTAGAAGCGTCCACACAGTCACTGAACAGAGATTCGTAAGCACGGCATATCGAAAGATTGAGATTTGAAGGCGAGAGAGACGGACGAGGCGGCTCATTCCATTCATTTCACACCTCTGGGATTGGCCCTACCGCGGGCTCACATGAATGGGTCCATAACTGAACAGAGATCAGAGGCACGTGGTAGCAGTTGATGCCGAGAGCGAGCAATGCGATGCGTTCTTCTAGTCTGTTTCACACCAAGCATTGTGCTGGATATACATATAGGCTAGGCTATGTGCCAAGTTGGTGGTGAGGGAAATACAGGCCACGTCACGACATCATACTATTTGGCAGCTGTCAACTGTCATATAAAAAATATGTTCCACACTAGGGTGGCGCCACAGTCATGCACGGAGCGAATAATCACTGAACAGAGATAGTAGGCACGTCGAAAGGACAGCTGAAGAGAGCGAGAGAGGCGGGCGAGGCAGGTGCGTCTTCCTCGGGCAAAGTGCGTAGTCGCGGGGGCCCCCCTCGCTTCTCTCCTCACACTGGGGACTGGTCGCCGCTGGCGCTGCCGCTGCCCGTGTACTCCTGCGCACAAACATACAAATTGAAAAGACAGTCTAGTTGTTTTGGAGCTTTCCGATGATATTAGATGGTCGGACACTGTGAAGATCTGGCGGCACGGCTGTCTGCACCGTGCAGTCCACACCCACAGACTTATGACCGCACAAAATGGAGACAAATCAGAAATCTCATGTGATCGCGATTCTTAGCAATGAGGAAACGAGAAAGAAGAAGATTGTGTTTAGGAGAGACAGTTCTAGATTTGATATTATGACTAGGCATTTGATTTCATACGTTGGGCATTCATTCAAACATCATACTAAATAGAATAGTTAGATAGGAGGGCCTACCACAAACATGAAATTCCGAAATTTAGGTATCTGCCTCTTTTCCTTGAATATGCAAAATTGATAGAAGAGACGCTTATTCCAAAATGCCCTTGCAATTATTTAACAATTCCTAATTTAGATAACCCATTCACTGCCAAGAACACATATGTGTGTTCATTTTGGAAATTAACCTAGAATCTGGGACGGGTACCGCGGCCGGGTGGTCTAGTGGTTAAGACGTTAGCCGCGTAAGCTGAAGACACCGGTTTGATTCCTGCCACGGGCTTGAGCCAGATGGCTTGGTCACTTTGTCTTTAGTATATGGCATCTATTTCGGTTTTAGGTACTTACGACATGTAAATGGTGGGGAGCCAGCGAGTGCCGTGGTACCAGTAGTGTGGTGGTGGTGGTTTCGGACGCGGCCGACTCTCGCTTCGACGGATGGCTGTACAACCTGGGCCAAGCTCTTTCATTAATTCGTTAAAACTAACCTTAACTAATATTAACTACAAAAACTTTCGCTATGTTCTACTCGTATGTTACAATATCTCCACTACGTTAGTTACTTCTTACACCTTACTTGGTAGTAACCAGGCGTGTCTCACTCCGCGATTTCGTCGCTTTGCTACAGGTAGCTAAAAGTATATCCGTTCGGCCCCAATTTTAGGGAAAGCCGCGCGTGGCGCTGTCGCCACCTAGCGGCCATATCTGTGACTGAGGAGACTACACTGGAAAATACAGTTTATTATTGCATTCCGGTGGACTTAGTGAGAAGAGAACGCTTGCAAACAATAAAACGAGAAGCTGCTACTTATTTCATAAAAGGCTAAACTTGGTTTTATAGTCTCCGTTTGACTTGACAAAAGGGATAGTGACGAATATAATATAGTTGTGTCGTTCTGGAGAACGTTCTCTGTTTTGTACGGGGAATGTTTTCGTGCGTTTCGTGCTCGGAAATTTGCATTCGAATACAGTGTGTAAATCCAATACGGGCGAATATTTAAACGGTGGTTAGCATAGGACCTAAAAAGTATATTCAGATACATTTTACTTAAAAATGCAATGAAAATTTTAACCATACAGAATAATTCGGCCCGCAATGTAATACACCACACGTTACGGGATACGAGCTTTTTAAAGTAACTGTCAACGCTTGTTAGCAGTTACCATAAAAAGCTCGTATCTCGTAATGTCATGTCATCTTCTGTTTCTTAATGTTTGCAGTACATTGCTGCTTGGTACATGTGAAAAAAAATCATTACGGAGTCATATTAAGTGTAACTTTAAAAAACTTCTTAATTAATGATTAGACGGGTAAATTCTTATACCTGGTTTAATTTATTGCCCGTATTGGACTTACACACTGTATAATAAGTTAATAACACCCGTTGACGTGACAGCTCAGTCAATTTGACAAACTATTCAACACAATAACAATCATAATAGTAATCCCTCAGAATAATTTATGTCTATGCAGTCAATTTAGATTCAACATTTTAATTGAATCTACATATATTTATTATTCTATAAATTTAATATATTGGGAAAGTATTCATACAAGCAAATTGAAATAAGCCTCATTCATGCAAACTATTTCATTATCACAAATTATAATTCACTTTCCAATTTCAAATACAAATCTAAGCGAATCTACAAATTATAGCAACAAATATACTCGTAAAGGCTCTATTTTTAGAAATATAAATTAAATCCTATTCAACTCGAATAGGAAGCCTTTAGGTGCAATTGAAATTGATACAAGCGAGATTGATTGCGAGGCACTTGGCCCTGCAATTAATACTTTATACAAATTAATTATAATAAACGTACACAGTTGAATATATATATATATAAATCATGGAGTAGAATTAACAACTGAATGGGGTACAGATGTAGTGCATAATTATTTTCCATCGTATTTTCTCGGAAACGTTCGTATTTGTTATGCTAGTTCAGTCAATGTCAGTACTTTTTGCACGAGACCAGGCGTGGCTCACTCCGCGATTTCGTCGCTTTGCTACAGGTAGCTAAAAGTACATCCGTTCCGACCTAATTTTGGGGAAAGCCATAAGCCGCGCGTGGCGCTGTCGCTACCTATAGCGGCCATATCTGTGCTGATCGTAACAGACGCGTTTTGTTAGAGAGTGAGTCTTTTGTACTTAGTACTATTATTTATTCTGTGACGAGACTGACTGAAATAGCAAGACACATTCACATTCGTAAGTTTCCGTGAAAATAGGATGGAAAATAATAATGCACTACATCTGTAGCGCTGTACTGTATGACGCAATGGGTAGAGGTACTTACATTTTGCGTTTACTGACTGGATTTGTTACCCAAGGACCACGGAAGTCACGGACACACGCTCCGAGCGTGAACGTTCTTGTCTTAACACTGTTAACTCTTTGACCCACCATACCCACAGATACGCACGATTAGAATTTAATATTAACCTTCTTGCATTCCAATAAGGTTTCCTTTGGCGCGTTATATGCAATAGGCGAGGCATTCAAAGGCTTAACAATGTATGGTGGTCGATGTTAGCGTCGAGCGTGCACGCTCGGTGCGTGCGTTTCGTGGCCGAGGAGGTAAAATTACGTATTTTTCAACTGCGTACGTTTATATAATTTTATTGTTAATAGGGGCATTCCACGAGAATGTCGCTTACGTAACGCTTTCGCCTTGTATGGCAGCTATCTTAATCAAATCCCTAAAGTTCTGGATTATACAGCCAATTTCTTAGCCAAGTCGTGAAATATTAACAGACCCAATATAGCTTACTCAGCATTTTCAGAAGTATTAGAATAATGTCGTTACGTAAGCGACATTCTCGTGGAATGCCCCAATACTAGTAGTACTACGTTGCAAATTTATAAATGCTTACTTACCCTTTAATTGGTTTATTCTCTTTTAAGTCGATGGTTTGCAGCTCAATGCTGAATTGGCCAAAGTTTGCATGCAAGTTTAGTTTTAGTAATTATGACATATTAGTCGAATTAGCTTATTTATTTTCAACACTCACAATATTCTACATTGCGGAGTCATGCTCCAATGAGTAAAATATGGGCCATTCTACTTTTTGTTGGACCGGAGGATTTTAATTTTAAACACACCCTTGGTTAAAATGCTTTTTAGGGAATAATCGGACCTCGAATAACTTTAACTTAATTCTAATTTAAAAGGGATATAATTTGGCCTTTTACTTAAATAGTTTTATTAAATATGTATCTAACTATTAATATTCATTAAGCAACTAAGTGACCATTAATGTCATTGATCTTTGTATGAATTATTATTATTTCCACTGCGTTACGAGCTTTTTAATCTAGCGTTGGACCAAGGTAACTCTGCATGACATTTTCAATGACAAAGTGTGGTTATTAATGTCAAATTTCTATCAAAATATGACGCTTATAATGACACTCCCTCAATTTAATTTGTTTAAGTTGGTGCAAAGTTAGCTAAGACGGACCCTACGTGTTTTTATCAATGAATTTATTTGGAAACGAGTACCTAAGTAATAATTTGATTCAAAAACAATTTTAAGCGAGTATAAACTCGTATTTGGATTATTAATGTGTGTCACACAAAACAAAACTATACAGGGTGGTCCAAACCTTGACGTCCAAAAATTTTTTTTAGATTCCTCACGTCGTGGGCTATCAGAATATACCCCATGTATGTCAGCGAAATCGCGAAAAACAAAATTTGGCTGTTTCATACATTTTGGCTGGTCCATTTTCTATAGAAGAGTACCTAAATTTTTTTTCGCCATTTCGGGGTTGGTCCCATAGTAAAAGTTCCTCAGTATAATCCCAACACCTCCCTGGCAACGGGAATGCACTTAATTTTTAGCCACTCTGTATGGGAACCCCGGAATTTCATAACAAAAGTTAAAAGTTTAATAAATCATAACTCGAAAACTACGAAAAATTGGCTAACATACATGGGGTATATTCTGATAGCCCACGAAGTGAGGAATCTAAAAAAAAATTTTGGACGTCAAGGTTTGGACCACCCTGTATAGTTGTGTGTCGTACTATTTTATTCAAGAATAAAAGTAGAATGACCCATCTCACATGCATTTCTCTTCGGATTAAAATGTCAAGCGATGCGAAAGAGTGAATAAAAAACCAGTAACACAAAGTAGGTTACATTTATTATAAACAAAATAACGAAAAAGAGAATATGTTCGTCCAAATCCACATTATTATTCCTCTGAAGTCTTCGTAAATGCAATAAGTCCTTGTATGTTGGATCGTATCCAGATCCGCCAGGCTTCTTCATACCGTGAGCCTAGTGGGAACAGAAATTGTACGTCAAATATGGATTTGGAAAGAAAAAAGACAAGCGAGGTTTGAAGCAGGTATGATGCATGCTTAGTGGAAGGCCTGAGTGGACGCTCGAAGCGGAGCGTTCGGCGGGGCGTGCAGCGTGGCGTCGGACTCACAAGTGATTTGAGCAGCGTGCACTAAGGCCGCTCCTATACGCTTGCATTTGTTTAACATCCACGCCGCACGCCCCGCCCCGCTGCACGCCGATCTCGAGCGTCCACTCAGTCCTTACACTTACACAGATGATTACTATTTTGTTTGATGCCAATTTGAGGTATGTTAGATTCGATTTTTTATTGTTTATCCTATTTCGAACTATATAATCGAGAAGTATTGTCGTTGAAGGTTCGGACGAGTGACAATAATAAAAAGTGTACGATTACATCAGGTTTGGTCGAAACGAAATTGAATCCCTTGAATTAAAACTATCATAGATGCATTGTTTATTTTTAATATTAGAGGTTATAGTGTTATGATACGCTAATCAAAATTATGATCATCATGAGAGTTAGGTAGGTACCTACGTAAATTATCATACAGTACGGGTAGTCAACATTTTATTATACTTGTTTATTATTACCAAAAATAAACACAGAAAATCGTAATTAGCGTCTGTGCTAACCATTTAATCAAACGAATGAATGAGCGCGATAATTAGTACATTCGGTCTCCGACTCAATTTCCATCACCAAACATTGTCACAAAAAACGGATAAGGCAAATTGTAGTAGCTAATTGGAAGCTCAAATCTATGACAACAAACGTTGTCGCTTTTCTAAAGATTTATAATGAGAAAGATTAATAAAAAGATACATTATTAGCAAAAAAAGCTTTTTCATTGAAGAAAAACTGTTTCTATAGTTCGTTTTTTTTAACATTAGAAAGAACTTGAAAGAAGGTAAGCGATTTTGACATGTCTTTTAATTGAAAAACACTTTAAAAAAATCAATAACTATTACTTATGAAAGCAGAAGACTATAAAAGATCGTATTAGATTCATAATTGTTACATATTTGCCGTAACTTATTTTTAAAATGTGTTTTTCAATTAAAATACACATCAAGATTGTTTACCTTATTTCTAATGCTAAAAAACACGAACTATAATTTGAATCAATAACAGCTCAGCTAATAAGATATTTCTTTTGAAATCAGTATCTTTATTGATATAACAGGCTATTGTAGAAATCTAGTTTGTATTCACAGAAGTATAAATACCGTAAAGAAAGGTAAAAGGTTTGCCTTTTTACTATTTGTATTGACTAGGTAAGCTTATTTACTTTTGTGTATATTTTTTAAGATCAAACAAAATGTTTCTTTTGCATACGTTAACTTATGTTAACATTGTAAATTAACGTAGCATTGTTTTGCTATGATATTACTTTTTTTGTAAGAAATAATAAGTATGGCTGCTTGAGAAAAGCTGTTATGACATGACCCGAAGATGAACCGTTTAAGATATATTTTATCTATATGTCCCACTAGCGCGTCCAGATGTGCATGGTGTGGAATGTTCCCAAAAAGTTGATTCAGGAAAATTTCACAGAAAACAAAGGAAACTTTAATTTGGGAAATGGAAAATTTCGATTCCCATACAAAAATATGTAAATTTTCCGAAATTATCCCATGGGGATGTGGATTTCCCAATTTTGGAAGCGTTCTAACGGCACATCGTGTCGGGCCGCGCCTGATTAGAAAATAATTATTAGATTAATTATCCTAACTAAATGAAAACTAAAACACAGCTATCTCATGCTGAAGCCAGAGCGTTCGCTCACCGTATGCTCTCGGTCCTGGATCTCGGAGACCAGTCCTTGGAGTACGAGGCGCCTCTCCGCCGGCCTCCACCTATCGCCCGTCCGGTCTTCCACCGTTCTACGCGATACCTGGACAGAGAATTAGTTGATATTAGTTGGTTGGTTGGTATTGTTAGTTATAAATAAATAAATAATAAATAAATAAATATTATAGGACATTATTACACAAATTGACTAAGCCCCACGGTAAGCTCAAGAAGCTTGTGTTGTGGGTACTCAGACAACGATACATATAAGTAATATACAAATACTTAAATACATAAAAAACAACCATGACTCAGGAACAAATATCTGTGCTCATCGCACAAATAAATGCCCTTACTGGGATTCGAACCCAGGACCGCGGCTTCACAGGCAGGGTCACTACCCACTAGGCCAGACCGGTCGTCTAACCGACCGTCGTTACTTGGTTGTTTCTGTAGCTTTAATTTCCTGTACCAAAATCGGCAATACGCTTAAGGCTGTCGCTGTCTGTCTGTTCGTTTGCTCCTAGTTTTCATAAACTGTTTTTTATACGTACCTAATAGCGTGCCGTACTTCTGTGTTCATGAAGCAGTAAAACAATGCTACGGTAAAACCCTGAAACAAACAATTTATAATTAATATTAATAATTACAATTACAGTTAATTAAGTAATACATTCATTATACAATTTTGTTTTATTCACAGGTACGGAATGGGCCATCCGATGATACGCAGATGGTAAGTGATGATTTATTTTTCGAATTTAGACTGACACGATAATGTTTATTTTATGTGATCTTAGTAAATAATTACGCCGCCAGCTGTGTTAATTATGCCGCTTTGGTTTCCGCGCCGGCGCGTAAAACCTATACAGATGTAAAAGAATAACACTAAAAATAAATTAGCCGAACCATAGAGAAATATAGTAAGACAAGAGTGCTCACTCCATACATCAGTTCAGACTATTAATTTCAGTGTCTACGTCTAGCATCGAGTAGCGGAATTATCAGTACTGCTACTTGACAATAGATGTAGCACCGACCGGAAAGTCTTATCTCAACAGCATAAGACTTTATGGTCGGTGCTACATCTATTGTCAAGTAGCAGTACTGATAGTTCCGCTACTCGATGCTAGTCTTTTTCGTACTAAAACTGATGTATGGAGTGAGCACTCTATGTATTTTTTTCTCTATGGCCGAACTTTTTGAGTACCTAATAAAAAAAAGTACTAGTACCTATCTGAAATCAAGGACTAAAGAAATAAAATTTGCAACTAGGGAACCAATCAAATTATTTTATATCGTTGGATTTGTTTTTTTAGTAGGTACTTATGAGAGAAAAAGTAACCGAGACTTCGAGGCACATACAATATTTTATAAAGTACGTATTAGAACAAATTAAATTATTTTCAGATATACTGGAGGCCTGGGTCACTTTTTCGTAGTATATGACATTTATTTAAGTTTTTAATAAAGTAATTTGATTTGATCCTTAATTCCTTAGTTTCATTGTAACTCGTATGGGTCTTTTATCATGTACTTTTTTCTCTGTACAAATTTCTTCCAGAATTCTCGTGCAGTTCACGCCCTGTCTGAGAAGGGCTTAGCGAGCACGTCTGGTGAATCAACTCTTTGTTGTATTGAAGCCTCTTTTAATGGTACAATTGCCAGCGACATGTTTCCCATTTACGATTTCCAGAGCAACGAAATGGTAATATTTCTGGGAATTTTGTGTAGGTACTTACATAACTTTAATTTGAAAAAGTTTTATAAAAGCAGTCAGGCGTATAAAAATGTTTTAGAAATTTAATGTGAAATGAAATAAAAAGTAAAATAATGAATCAAATTGGATTGAAACGAGGTTAAGAATCAGAAAAATGCTTCAAAACTCTCTAAATTTCAATAGTTACTTATTTCAAATTCCAATCAGCAGTCCATAAAACAATGAAAAGAATTTTCTTAAATCAATCGAGGCTTTACTTCAAAACATTCACTGTGTTCTATTTAATAAAGCTATTATGAACATAAACTTTTTAAACTGTAATTGGCAAAGCTTTAGAAAATTGGAAGCACTTAGAGATGGTTGAGGCTTTAAAAGCTTTGTACAGTTAATATGGCTAGACGTTTTGGTTGGAAAAGAGGACTTTATTACGACTATTATTCTATTGTATCCTGTAAAATGATGTAGAAGCTGTAAGGTTACAGTACCAATGAAACATTGAAATATGTTTTTTTTCTTGAACATTAACTTGGAAATTTCTGACAACTACTCAAAAACCACAAATTTTATAAGCTTGAAAATGTATCTAGTAGATTCTGGCCACGCTAACTGTGCACAAACTTGGCAGTAAAGTATGCATACATATTAATATACACATCCCTATAAGCTCCATACTTAACGTAGCACTTGTCATGAAAACTTAGCGTGGTTTGACTCTAGCCGCCCAAAACTATCAAATCAAAAGCAAATTTGATTTGCCTGAAAAAAATTTCAAAGTACGATGAACGGAAGGTCGTATTTTAGGTCTCTCTGTATCTTACACTCTATGAGATAAGCGTTCTGGGCTCGACAAATTATGACAGCGCCTTTAGGGTTTTCAGCGTTCAAAGGGTTAAGACATAGAATGCTTTGTCTTTACCTGAATTATACAACCTAGCTAGAATATTGTTTTTGTTTGACAAAGGATGCTTTTTATCCAGGATCGGAGAATTAACAAAATTGTGGTTAAACTAAGTCTGACTTACATGGCCTTCGCATTTATACAAAAACAATTCTTACTCAAACACAAAAAAGGCTAGTTTCATTTGACTTAATTATGAAAGCAACGTTAGGTGAGTTTTTATTTAAAGCTAGCTTAGTAACTTCATATTAGGGCGCATGGACGAGTTAATGTTAGCACAAAGAAAGTACCTATATAAAGTCGATGTTTACTATTTGAGCTGTTTGTGGTTTCTTTGTTTTTTGGTTTGATAGCTAAATTAACATGTTGGGTTTGATATTGAATAATCGTAATATACATTGTTTTAGCGAATATGGTCATCGCGTTCTATTTGGCTAATTTACAATGTAATCATGACAAGCGTAGCGTGCATCGGGGCATGCCGAGGGGCGTGCGGCATTCATAGCAACTAAATGCAAACGTACGCGAGCGGATGATGCAGATGCAGACTCTTTGCCGCTTGTCACTCCGCTGGCCGCCTCGTCGTACGCTCTGTTGGAAGACAGTTAGATTTTCATGTTACCTGTGTGGAAAGCATTAGTGCCCTCGTGTACTCGAAGGCGGACGCGAACCACGAGTCGTCGCTGGGGCCGCACAGCACCAGCAAGTTGGTGATGCCCAGCAGGGGTATCAGCACCAGCAAAGCCTTGGTTGCTTTCCTGTACTGCTCCGTTTCTAGAGTGTTGGCTGACCGCAGTTTTGTTATGAGAACCTGAGGAAAAAAATATGTCAGTGTTGTCTAAAAGAGGCATTTATTCGCTGTGTCTAAAAAGTCAGATCTAATTCTATTTATAAGGTTTTCTTTGTGTGAGACCGCGGACTAGACGCAAGACGCGCGGCAAATCAAGGCCATTCATACATTGCGCTCGACCAAATGTATGAACGCCGCTTGATTTGCCGACGCCCGGCACCGACCGCAACGACCGCCGACCGACCGGCCGGCCGTGGCCTAGTGGGTAGTGACCCTGCCGGTGAAGCCGCGGTCCTATTTAGGTTCGAATCCCGATAATGGCATTTATTTGTGTGATGAGCACCGATATTTGTTCCTGAGTCATGATTGTTTTCTATGTATTAAGTATTTGTATATTATATATATCGTTGTCTGAGTACCCACAACACAAGCTTTCTTGAGCTTACCGTGGGGCTTAGTCAATTTGTGTAAAAATGTCCTATAATATTTATATTTATTTATTTATTTGCCGCTCACCGCGCCGCACGCCTCTTTCTTCCAGTCCACAGCCATTCAACATAACAATCATGGATATTAGGCAGCATTTTTTTTTCAGTCTTTGGTTTTGACATGATTTTAAAACTATCCTTTAATTCTTCACAGAATTGCATAGATAATCCAATTTTCATTACATTGGCATTTATTGCATGTAAAAATCTAGCAAAGTAATGGTATAATATGAGGTGCCTTTCATTATGTAGAATCACATAAGAGCGCTCCAACAAGAAAAGTCAAAATAATGCAAAATTGATGATATTCCTCGATGACATTCAGTACTTTAGGGTCATTATTAGAAACAATGAGTACTTGTTACGGTAAAAGCGTCATCTTATCTTTAGGAATTACTTTTTAAATATTGGAAAAAGGGCTTATTAAATTAGTAATGATTTTTTTTCTGATGGTTGTTTCCGAAAAACCACGTGAAGCACTATATTGTGAGCTCGTATTTGTAAATGTTGAGAAGTTTACTCTGGTAAAGCTGGCTATTTTGTATTACTAATACCCTGTACATTAGGAATTACTTTTGACATTTTTTCTAAATACCTTTGAGAAAGAGAAAATCGAAGAAAAACAAACTCAATTTTCTCTCCGAAACAAGTGTCAATTCCTACGAAATTCTACTTAATATCGAAGTCATTTTCATACTCAAGCAATCTGCAGCGTTTGCTTATACTGATGGTATACATTAGTGTTTATGAAATTCTACTATAATTTTTTGGCAATTTTTTGAAAACGACTCTAATATTACCGATGACGCGCGGTCGTGAGCTCAGTGCCGCGGCAGAGCTTGTAGAGGTAGGACGTGTGTCGGTCGGCTCCGCACGTTTTCAACGGCGACGACGAGGTTTTTTATCATTGTGTGCGGCAGGCGCCGCGTAAAATGCTATACTGTGTGCGTGACAGTGCGTGTAAACGGCGATTGAGAAACTTTGATCCTAGTACTGTGTATTTGGTTTTATAGTATAGTATGTAACTACCGGACAGCATTAAAGATATTTGAAATGATCTGATATTTTATAGGTACTAAATTAAAAAATGGCTGAATACAAATGCTTTTGATGACATGTCAGAATCAGAATATATAGGTCTGATGATGGAGCTGGGAGGTGGTCACCGGTACCAATCAACCATGCAACTAAACCACTTCGTGTTTCGGCTCGTTTGATTCGTCTCAACAAGATCTTTGACACAAGATAGGACTCAGGGTCTGATGATGGAGCTGGAAGGTGGTCACCGGTACCAGTCAACCACGCAACTAAACCACTTCATGTTTGGGCTCGTTTGATTCGTCTCAACAAGATCTTTGACACAAGATAGGACTCAGGGTCTGATGATGGAGCTGGAAGGTGGTCACCGGTACCAGTCAACCACGCAACTAAACTACTTCGTGTTTGGGCTCGTTTGATTCCTCTCAACGAGATCTTTGACACAAGATATAACTCAGGGTCTGATGATGAAGCTGGAAGGTGGTCAACGGTACCAGTCAACCATGCAACTAAATCACTTCGTGTTTCAGCTCGTTTGATTCGTCTCTACAAGATCTTTGACACAAGATAGTACTGAGGGTCTGATGATGGAGCTGGAGGTTGGCACCGGTACCAGTCAACCACGCAACTAAACCACTTCGTGTTTGGGCTCGTTTTATTCCTCTCAACGAGATCTTTGACACAAGATAGAACTCAGGGTCTGATGATGAAGCTGGAAGGTGGTCACCAGTACCAGTCAACCATGCAACTAAACCACTTCGTGTTTGGGCTCGTTTGATTCCTCTCAACGAGATCTTTGACACAAGATAGAACTCAGGGTCTGATGATGAAGCTGGAAGGTGGTCACCAGTACCAGTCAACCATGCAACTAAACCACTTCGTGTTTGGGCTCGTTTGATTCCTCTCAACGAGATCTTTGACACAAGATAGAACTCAGGGTCTGATGATGAAGCTGGAAGGTGGTCAACGGTACCAGTCAACCATGCAACTAAACCACTTCGTGTTTCGGCTCGTTTGATTCGTCTCAACAAGATCTTTGACACAAGATAGTACTGAGGGTCTGATGATGGAGCTGGAAGGTTGGCACCGGTACCAGTCAACCACGCAACTAAACCACTTCGTGTTTGGGCTCGTTTTATTCATTTCAACAAGATCTTTGACACAAGATATGACTCAGGGTCTGATGATGGAGCTGGAAGGTGGTCACCGGTACCAGTCAACCATGCAACTAAACCACTTCGTGTTTGAGCTCGTTTGATTCGTCTCAACAAGATCTTGGACACTAGGTGATATTCAGGGTCTGATGATGGAGCTGGAAGGTGGTCACCGGTACCAGTCAACCACGCAACTAAACCACTTCTTGTTTGGGCTCGTTTGATTCCTCTCAACGAGATTTTTGACACAAGATAGAACTCAGGGTCTGATGGTGGAGCTGGAAGGTGGTCACCGGTACCAGTCAACCACGAAACTAAACAACTTCGTGTTTGGGCTCGTTTGATTCCTCTCAACGAGATCTTTGACACAAGATAGAACTCAGGGTCTGATGATGAAGCTGGAAGGTGGTCAACGGTACCAGTTCACCATGCAACTAAACCACTTCGTGTTTCGGCTCGTTTGATTCGTCTCAACAAGATCTTTGACACAAGATAGTACTGAGGGTCTGATGATGGAGCTGGAAGGTTGGCACCGGTACCAGTAAACCACGCAACTAAACCACTTCGTGTTTGGGCTCTTTTTATTCCTCTCAACGAGATCTTTGACACAAGATAGAACTCAGGGTCTGACGATGAAGCTGGAACTTGGTCAACGGTACCAGTCAACCATGCACCTAAACCACTTCGTGTTTGGGCTCGTTTGATTCGTCTCAACAAGATCTTTGACACAAGATAGTACTGAGGGTCTGATAATGGAGCTGGACGGTGGTCACCAGTACCAGTCAACCATGCAACTAAACCACTTCGTGTTTGGGCTCGTTTGATTCCTCTCAACGAGATCTTTGACACAAGATAGTACTGAGGGTCTGATGATGGAGCTGGAAGGTGGTCACTGGTACCAGTCAATCATGCAACTAAACCACTTCGTGTTTGGGCTCGTTTGATTTGTCTCAACAAGATCTTTGACACAACATAGTACTCACAGGGTCTGATGTGCAGCTGGAAGGTTGTCATCCCAGACACGAAGTGGTTTAGTTGCATGGTTGACTGGTACCGGTGACCACCATTCAGCTCCATCATCAGACCCTGAGTATCACCTAGTGTCAAAGATCTTGTTGAGATGAATCAAACGAGCTCAAACACGAAGTGGTTTAGTTGCATGGTTGACTGGTACCGGTGACCACCTTCCAGCTTCATCATCAGACCCTGAGTCCTATCTTGTGTCAAAGATCTTGTTGAAACAGTTGCATCAGGCCGTCATTGGTAGGGTCTGAACCCTGAATATCACCTAGTGTCCAAGATCTTGTTGAGACGAATCAAACGAGCCCAAACACGAAGTGGTTTAGTTGCATGGTTGAATGGTACCGGTGACCACCTTCCAGCTCCATCATCAGACCCTGAGTCCTATCTTGTGTCAAAGATCTTGTTGAAATGAATAAAACGAGCCCAAACACGAAGTGGTTTAGTTGCATGGTTGACTGGTACCGGTGACCACCATTCAGCTCCATCATCAGACCCTGAGTATCACCTAGTGTCAAAGATCTTGTTGAGATGAATCAAACGAGCTCAAACACTGAAGTGGTTTAGTTGCATGGTTGACTGGTACCGGTGACCACCTTCCAGCTTCATCATCAGACCCTGAGTCCTATCTTGTGTCAAAGATCTTGTTGAGACGAATCAAACGAGCCCAAACACGAAGTGGTTTAGTTGCATGGTTGACTGGTACCGGTGACCACCTTCCAGCTCCATCATCAGACCCTGAGTCATATCTTGTGTCAAAGATCTTGTTGAAATGAATAAAACGAGCCCAAACACGAAGTGGTTTAATTGCATGGTTTACTGGTACCGGTGACCACCTTCCAGCTCCATCATCAGACCCTGAATATCACCTAGTGTCCAAGATCTTGTTGAGACGAATCAAACGAGCTCAAACACGAAGTGGTTTAGTTGCATGGTTGACTGGTACCGGTGACCACCTTCCAGCTCCATCATCAGACCCTGAGTCATATCTTGTGTCAAAGATCTTGTTGAAATGAATAAAACGAGCCCAAACACGAAGTGGTTTAGTTGCATGGTTGACTGGTACCGGTGACCACCTTCCAGCTTCATCATCAGACCCTGAGTCCTATCTTGTGTCAAAGATCTTGTTGAAATGAATAAAACGAGCCCAAACACGAAGTGGTTTAGTTGCATGGTTTACTGGTACCGGTGACCACCTTCCAGCTCCATCATCAGACCCTGAATATCACCTAGTGTCCAAGATCTTGTTGAGACGAATCAAACGAGCCCAAACACGAAGTGGTTTAGTTGCATGGTTGAATGGTACCGGTGACCACCTTCCAGCTCCATCATCAGACCCTGACTATCACCTAGTGCCAAAGATCTTGTTGAGACGAATCAAACGAGCTCAAACACGAAGTGGTTTAATTGCATAGTTGACTGGTACCAGTGGCCACTTTCTAGCTCCATTATCAGACCCTGAGTGTCACCTAGTGCCAAAGATCTTGTTGAGACGAATCAAACGAGCCTAATCATGTTACTACATGGTTGATTGGTATCCGTGACCACCTTCATCATCATCATCAGGCTTCATCATCAGATGCTTAGTATCAGCTCGTTTCTAAACCTAAGATACAAATTAAGGGTTTTATTATATAGCTAAAATAGTTTCACTATACAACCTATACCATATGCAATGACGAAAAATGAAAATAAGCGAGTACCTAAGTAAGTACGTTTAATTTCTTTCTAGTAATAATGACCTACATAAGTATGTATATTTGCACTGGATTTAGTATTTTCGTACCAAATAACATTTTTAGGACTTTGATATTAAAGTACAGTTAGTGTTGTTATGATTGATTTCAATGTGCTTCACGATCGGATCAAGAATGTTTAATCCATCATTGTAGTGCGACCGAGGGAAAATGCGGTGGAAGGGTTCGGCGACCTGAGCTCGCGGGGCCTGCCGCAGCGCGTAAAATACCTAAACTCGCTCATCCCCGAAATGTAATAGCACTCTTACCGATTGTCAACAGAATTTGGGGGAAATGGGGAGAATTTATTAAATAAATTACATACATACGCTGACAGACGGAGAAGGCCGACTTTAAAAATAACGAATGGACCATTTTCTCTCCCCTATATTCTCAACTATCACTACAAACCCGTACTGATAAAAGCACCTGCCACTTTTCCGAAGGTAGGTAAGCACTAAAGTCTAACGGTGAATTTGGGGTCTCCTTACTACCTCAGTACCTAATTTATTTATAGAGAGCTACGGATAGGGTTACCAGATACAAATTTAGAATTTACTGACAAAATTCCTGATTTCCGAATATTTTTCCTGACATTCATATTTTTGACGAACGACGACGACGGGTGGGGGGGGGGGGGTTTAGGGGGTCTAGCCGTTAGCGATGGGCACCCGATTGAGCCGATAGCCGCGTTTTATTATTAAGTTTTATTAAAATTTATCATTTGTATTTTTTTTTCTCAATGAACTGTGTTATTTTATTATCGACATTATGCAGAAACTAATATACATAAAAATTAAATTAACACTAACATTAATATGATTGTATTGATTTAAGTAAATAAAAAGGTACTTTATAAAGAAGTCTATCAATTCCAAAAATTCCTGACATTTTCGTGTTCCGTCCCCATTCCTGACAAAAGGCCAAAATTCCTGACATGTCAGGAAAATTCCTGTCATCTGGTAACCCTAGCTACGGACCCCTGTCCTATTCAATTCTGCTTAAAAAATAAGTATCTGACTGCGATGGATTTGTAAATAATATATAAACCATACGGTTTCTAGTTAACATTTAAGGTTAAGGTTGAACTCCGGAAAGGTTTCAATACGGTTGCATCAGATATTCCATGATTTTAAAATAGTAGTACACATGGGAATCACTCATAAAATGAGGAAAATGAAATGTCAGTTAAGTATATAGGTAGATCTTAAATATTTGCTGACTAAATAAAGTGTGGTTTTATGCGATTATGTTCCATGTTGCTTTTGCACCTATTTGGCTGTGTCAATACAATCTAAAAAACAGACCTACTCGTATCAATATCCGGTCCGTAAAACTGGCTTCTATAATGTTATACTTGAAAATACTGCACACATTTTTATTCGAGTTTGTTATATGTTTACATACTGTATGTGTTTGTTTACGATTTTGCAATGCTACTATGTTCTAGTTTGACCTACGAGTAAAGTCAAACATTAGCTTGGCCGTTGACGCAATCTATACCTTAAGCACAGAATAAGTAATAGTACTACCGTACAGAAAGGATACTTCCTACAAAACCGATGTTTGACAGCGATTCAGGGTCATGATATCCCTTTCTAATTTCTCTTACAAATTTCTGTCTCCTCACTGCCTTAAGTTTCATATAAATTTTTAATACTTACCCACATGATCCTGACTAGAAAGAAGAGGTTGAGAGCGAGCCCTATGAGCGAGGGCGCCTTGTGGATCCAGTCCACCTGGTGCTCGTGCATCCAGAGGCAGACCTTCGCCTCGCCCGCCAGCGCCAGCTGAAACACATGTCAAATATTGAATTGGTACAGTCGCCATCAGATATATCGGATCGGCCAAGGTGTTCACAATATCTGAACACGCACTCTAGAGCCCTGATAATAGAGCCGTGTTCAGATGTTTGTGAGCGCCCTAGCTGCACCGATATATCTGATGGTGACTGTACATACTCCAAACCTTTTGGTTGTATGTTTATGTTTAATGTTTATTTGCGCGGTGTTAAGAAGCAGTGGGCTCAGGTACGTCTCCGAACGCAGTCCGCTGAGCACTGAGCGGACGGCCGTGCGTACACGGCAGCGCGAATGTCATTGTTATTTTTAACAAAAACAAGTAGTCAATGAGTTCGAATCCAGTTAACTCTGAACGATATCATGCGAAAATCGGCCTTAAACAAAATGTCAACTGGAAATCTTAACTATCGGCAAGATGGCGGGTCGTTAGAGTGAAATAAGCGGTTGACAAATTACCCCATCGGAGCCGGTGGAAGGCACCACGGTGACGAGACACCGCGATATCACCCATATCGTTAGGAACACCGCCGGCGCGCCTGCGAACATAACAGACAAATTAATTTTAAATCAAGCCTTTGAGGCTGATTCTGCAAGCTTAACACAGGAGAGGAGCGACAATATTTTGCCTGCGGGATAGATTGCCTCCCTAATTATTACGGTAATAAAAAGTCGGGTAGTTTATCTCGCGGGCGAGATACTGTGATGAGTGTCATGACGCTCCTGTGCTAAATCTATTATCTATTTGATATGGTTTTCAGTTTGTTTTGACGCGACTTTGGTAGTGAGAACCAATCAGCGGCAGCAACTTACGCTGATTGATGTTGGAAATTTAATCGCAATCAGGAGTCGTCTCATAAGCCATTTCGTCGTGAGAAATACCTGATAACACGACTAAGGCCCACTTGCACCATTCCACTAACCCTGGGTTAACCGGTTAACTTGTTACCATGGTTACCAATACAATTTGACATCACTTAATTACGGCCTTGTCTATTATGTACCTAACCATTAAAAATGAATTTGTAAATAATTTAAGACTCCTTAACTCAAAAATCTTTTTAAGTTAAGATTAGTAGTTAAGCTTAGTATGTAATACAATGTCTTTTTACTGAAATAAACAGTTTAAATTTTAATTTTTTTTTTTTTTTTTATTGGGTTAACGGTTTAACCCCGGGTAAGTAGGATGGTGCAAGTGGGCCTAAAGCAGAGGCGGCTGGTAGCTATGTATTATGGGTGTTCACTCACAATAAAAAACAAAAAACCGGCCAAGTGCGAGTCGGACTCGCGCACGGAGGGTTCCGCACCATCAACAAAAAATAGAGCAAAACAAGCAAAAAAACGGTCACCCATCCAAGTACTGACCCCGTCCGACGTTGCTTAACTTCGGTCAAAATTCACGTTTGTTGTATGGGAGCCCCACTTAAATCTTAATTTTATTCTGTTTTTAGTATTTGTTGTTATAGCGGCAACAGAAATACATCATCTGTGAAAATTTCAACTGTCTAGCTATCACGGTTCGTGAGATACAGCCTGGTGACAGACGGACGGACGGACGGACGGACGGACAGCGGAGTCTTAGTAATAGGGTCCCGTTTTTACCCTTTGGGTACGGAACCCTAAAAACTAAACCTACACATTCAATTAACCGTCGCAAAGTACATAGATGTCGGTTTCCGTCCACCCGGTCATTGAACTCTCTCATAGATTTTCGGTATTACGAATCTTGACGACCGATAGACGCCAACTGCAGTTCATTTTACAAATGGATATAATGTTTTTATTTAAATTTTATGGAAAGATGTGCTAAATTGTTAACACACCTGTTTCGGTCCAAACAAACTCACCGCACAGTCATGGCCCGCGCCCGCGCCCGCGCCCACAGACTTGTAATTGTCGCTCGCGCTTGACAGACAGCTGAAGTGTGCGAAAGGGAAGCCCTCGCGTATATGAACATTGCATGAGTGCGAAAGAGTCAGACTACAAATGAGAAAACGTGACCATTTTGGAGTTTGACAACGGCCGCGGACGGCCAAGAGCGTATCACCGTAATTTTCAATTTGAAAAATATACACAAATTCGGAAGAAGACTATTTGATTAAGTAATACAATGAAGATAGTGTCTTGTAGTGTACCGGATTTCAGTGTCACAGGGCCAAATAAACCTAGCAAATACTCATTTCAGAGGAATTATGATATTCCGAGCGAAATTTTCTTGACGATATTTTGTCAAATTAACAGCATAAAATGTGTAAGAAGCCGGTTTATACAGTTAATTATAAGTTTTTCTTCCTTTGTGTGCTAATATTTTATCATATTACTCAATAATTTAAGATATTTTGTGTAAAAACATAAACTGTTACTTTACGCTAGGGCTTGACAAAATGTCCAGATGACAGTATCGATAACTTGTCTGTATATTAATAGCTATGTAATAATTTCTTCACAAGACATCATTAAGATATTAACCTTTATAACCGACTTCAAATAATAACGATTGTTATACCTTTTTGAAGGTGCACATGTTTAGCAGTAAATTTAAACTTCACTTTCCAACACAGAGAAAGAGTTAGACTAAGATAAGTCTGTAACGATTTTGATAGCACACGGAGTTCAAGGTGTTATTTATACGTCATAATGTCGTAAATTTTAACGTTTGAAAAAAAACCGGCCAAGTGCGAGTCGGACTCGCGTTTCAAGGGTTCCGTACATTAAGTCCGACTCACGCTTGACCACATTTCTGATAGGTTTTCCTGTCATCTATAGGTAAAGAACTATTTTGTGTATTTTTTTCAAAATTTTAGACCCAGTAGTTTCGAAGATAAGGGGGGGGGGGATTGTCATTATTTGCCTATTTTCTTGAATAACTGCGAAACTATTAATCCTAAAATTATAAAAAATATATATTTGAGATTCTTACAATGAGCTCTTTCATCTGATATGTAACACGATATAGTTTGAAAAAACTTTATTTTTTAATTTTCTCATTTACCTCCCAAAAATGGCCTCCATATTTAAAATTCATTTGTTTACGTTACACGTCCATCTTTGGGTCATAAACTTATGACATATGTGTGCAAATTTCAACTTAATTGGTCCAGTAGTTTCGGAGAAAATAGGCTGTGATAGACGGACGGACAGACAGATAGACAGACGCACGAGTGATCCTATTAGGGTTCCGTTTTTTCCTTTTGAGGTACGGGACCCTAAAAACGGTAATTTACAAACAAACAAACAAAACAAACTTATAACTAGGTAAATATAAAAATTAAGGGTAGGTATATAATTATATGCTATTAGGCCATAGGTACCCGGCTAAATGTACCTAGTACGCTGCTGGCGTTTCCTCTTTGCACCGCTAGCGAAATACGCTGGATAATACGTTTAAAATAACACATTTTAAAAAGTTATCGATAAAGCAACCAAACACCGACAGATTATTAATATGTTGTAACATGACATCACTATTTTTGAACTCACATAGACAATTTACGCACACACTTGCATTTCATTTTTGGTCGCACTTTTGAAGATTGACAGTTGTTCTTGTCTATTCTAATTCTATGCCCGCGCCAAACACAAAACATATAGGTAACACGAAAAACAAAATAAGCTAGTTACTTTTATCACATTCACACAACACAACCACGGTGTTTTTGCTTATTAATCTGATTTAAAAAATATATAAGTTTTTGCTTTTGACTAACATGTAACATTGCTACGAAAGTTCAAGGTCGTCCATAATTTAACTCGAGTCGATTTTGTAAACTTTTTCACATTCTCACGTTAAATTCATTCATTTTGAAACACCTCACAACAAACAAATTATGTGCTTTAACTGTTTAAACTCTTGTTTCATTATTTAGAATGAAAAAAAGCCAAAATTGCATTCCCGCACATACTTTAAAATTGACTAAGGTCTGTTTAGAAACAAGTGACAACAATCTCAACATGGCGCGCGGGTTGCGCGCGCAGATCAACCGGGCTCGGAGCGCCGCACCGATTTTGCCTCTTCCCTCATAGAAAATATTCCGTTTCACGCGCAGAGCTCTGTCGAAACTTCTCTTTCGCTCTTATTGAATTTCCTATTGATCGAATGTACTAAATCTTTTTCCATAGGAGCGCAAACCAAAGCGCTCCGCTTCGCGCGTTACGTTTGATTTCTATGAAATTATAGGAGTACGCCGTGTAGGTAGTGGTGAGCTGTCTATAAACTTAAGTATAATGAATAAAGGTATTATTTAATTGGTATTGAGTTTTTTACGATAGATCTTAAATAGTAACAGATTAAATAAGTACCATAATTTCATTTTGATTATTTATGGGAGTGCACCGCACAAGCGCTCCTTAAGGCGGGCCGCGCCTGGCCTAAAGGTCGTATCAAAATGAGAAGAAAACCATATCAAATGTTTAAAACGGAATCAACTTCCAAGCGTTTATTACAAACATACAGTTTCGAACCTTAAATACGAAACGTAAAGCTCGAAATGAAATGGCATGTGTTTATATTGCATTATAAATGTGATCGACTGATCGTGAAGGGAAACGCGCTAAATGTAAATCAAAATGTTTGTCTCAGTATGTATGTTTAAATCATGTTATGTCTATTAAAATGTTGACCGATTAGTACAAAGAAATTGCACGTGTTGTCTACTTATATGTTAACATAAAGACTCATAAAACACTAAGTTGGATACCTACTACATATATGTCATACCTATGGTGGTAACTTCACATTGACTATTAAACTTACCCCATCCAATAGTGGTGTAGACTTTTAACTTTATATTTTCTGCAGTAAACGTTTCCACGACTAGCATATACAGATATAGACCTAAAAACAAAAAAAAAACACATTACCACATTAATTTATAAATATGCTTCCAAAGAATACTATACTTAAGTCATATCATTAGTATGGCGTAAGGTTTCCGATAATCCCAAAACCTCTCACAACAGTCATGACTTTCTGGGTTAAAGAATAAAAATGAAAAAGATAGAAAATATAAATAAAATATATTTATAAATAACGTAATGGACCCTATAATGGACGTGGAACCGGTAATGGGATATAAAACCACAAATCCTCTAAAATAAGTATGTAAAAGTAGTTTATAAACACTGGCAATATTTTACCGTAAATAAGAGTCATAGAGCTGTTTAAGTTCGACTTTTTATTAATTTCGGTTAATTTTTAAGAAATTGGCGCCAACCCAAAAGTTGTCGTGTCACTGGAAAAAATAACCAGTAAGAATTCTTAACAACTTCGCTAAGAGAGGTGAGTTCATATATTAAATTGTAATTAATTATTACTTGGTGTAAACTAGAATGTGTTTTGTTAATTGCATTTACCATGAGATAAGGTATACAACACATTATGTTGTGACTCTAGAGATGTATAAAAAATAGTGGTATTTTGCCCAATCCCATTATAGGAGCTGTAAAACTGCATACCTCCTATGATGGGATAATTTACATAATGATGCTTGCCATGGCGTAATTTCATGTTTAAACACACTGACTTAATATAAAAGAAATAGACACACAAAGCAGAACAAAAACGTCAAGAAATGTGGATCCCAATGACGTTTCGCACCATTTGCATTGATGATAAAAACGCTTACGTAAATTTTGAGTCAAGATAAATGTTTCGTACAGAAAAGAGCTTAATGTCGTAAGCATTAAGTGTCAAATTTGCAAACATAAGTACCAACACTGTTAAAAAATTTAGTCCGATGGCACTAAACGTAACGTATTTACGTCAAACAACGTCAAACGAGAATAATGAACGAATGGAGTCACTTTGGTACACTTTAATATGTATTACTGTACAGGAAAATATTAAAATTGAAGTAATAAATAAAACAAATTTAATTTAATCGAGAGCTCAAATAAAATTAATTCGTGGTTCAAATTCAAACAAATTAAATTTTTAATTCGTAAGTATACGTCTTTAAATACTAATTTCCTTGAAATAAATTCTACTTATTAAATAACTGTGTATTTAAGATCTACATTTACTCATAGCACGGGTGCACGGGGACATTTAGATACTGATTGGATTTTTTTTATAAAGTCTACCTATACTTTATAAAAAAAAATCCTGTGTTTGTCACTGTGTTCCGACAGGTTTAGCATTTACAGTTAGTCGATATAAGCCCTTATTGGTGGTGTATATGTCGGAAATAGGGAAATGGGCCAAACACACAAGTGCCGTTTTGCCTTGTTTAAAACTGCATCACCCCTATCTCTTGCTATAATTAAATAGCAGTCCACTTTGCACGTCGCATAGGTTTTCTTGGAAATCTTCAATTTAAACATAATATTATTTCTTATGATTTATGAATTCCATATAAAAATATAAAAAAATATTGACCTCACATCGACTCAATAGAATTTTGTTCCTTGACATCCGTTCTTTGGTACTAACAAATTAATTTATTCAAAACCATAAAATTACCACCAGATTACATTAAATTATGTAATGCTATCCAAAGAACTAACCGAAAAAAATACATTCCATCCTTTTTCCTTGTTTTATCATTGTTATTTTTACATATTTTAACGGCACATTTCGTAATTGTTGACAACTTCACATTTGAGCGTTTCAAACAAGACTAAACGAAAAAGTAATGCATGATCTGTTTTGACATCACTTTTGTGGGGCCATTTTTGGCGGCTGATTGGGTATCCAGTTCTTTATACTATATCAATGTTTAAACAATACAGAAGTATAATGTAGTTACTCGTACGAACTATGTCAGGAGGTCTACTCGGACTTCGGATAAATTAATATCGTTTTTACAAAATTTTATTTAACTTGCCCTGTTAGTTTGTATACAGGGTGGATTTTCTTTTTGGGTCAGTGAGGGCAGCTACCAGATCCCGTGCTGCGACGAGAAAACGGTCTTAGAAAACCTTCCCTCGATTTCAAATTAATGAAGATTGGCTTTTACAGATTTTGGAAAAAACATACAGGGTGCGAGAAAAAGGTAATTTTTGACAATCTTTTTTTTGATGCCAATCGATCCCATTCCTATTGAGGATCAAAAGCTTGTATGGAACTAAAAAAAAAAATTCCGGCTAGAAAAGCCACAAATCGAGGAAAACTTTTCCCAAACAATTTGTATGAAAATCAAAACTTTTATTTTTCACATGCTTTTTTTCTATGCCAATTGATTCCATTTTTATCTAGTATCAATAGTTTCTTTGGGGTCAATTTACGATAATGTACTAAAAAGCCACAAATTAATAAAAACTTTTTCCATAGGTACATTTACTATGGAGAAAATGTGAAATTTAATTTTGACCCCAAAAAAACTATTGATACTGGATAGGAATGGAATCGATTGGCATACAAAAATAGCATGTGAAAAATATAAGTTTTCATTTTCATACAAATTGTATGGGAAATGTTTTCCTCGATTTGTGGCTTTTCTAGCCGGAATTTTTTTTTGTATCATACAAGCTTTTGATCCTCAATAGGAATGGGATCGATTGGCATCAAAAAAAAAAGTTTGTCAAAAATTACCTTTTCCTCGCACCCTGTATGTTTTTTCCAAAATCTGTAAAAGCCAATCTTCATTAATTTGAAATCGAGGGAAGGTCTTCTAAGACCGTTTTCTCGTAGCAGCACGGGATCTGGTAGCTGCCCTCACTGACCCAAAAAGAAAATCCAGCCTGTATTAGTTAGTGTGGTTCAAATCTTGGAAATGGCATTTGAGCCACTTTCGGATTTCCGATTGAGTTGAAATTTTGGATACGTATGCAAATCGGATGACAATGCAATCGGGTGACAAAAATGACTAATAACTAGTTTTTTGCCAAAAACTTATTCCCTATTCCAATATCTTATACTGATAGGGTATGCCCATTATAGGGGGCCCATTACTGGATCCACGTCCATTACCGGGGTTCCATTACTGGAGCTTTGGTGTCCATGACTGGAGAAAAAAACATACTTTTAATTTATTAATTATGTGGAAACTAACTGCAGTATCTTTGATACAATACGCCTGAAACATAAAAGAAGGATAGGATATTCATCTTTTAACAAGCTAAGCGGTAGAACTTTTACATGTATCAGGGAAATATCACAAATACTCCAAATTTCCTCTTAAATGTCCCATGACTGGTGCCGTTACTATAGTTTTTGTTAAACTACGTATCACCAACAAGATTATACATATCAAAAACCGATCCAGACATGTTTTATTAATATGACATTAGGGAGTCCCTAGACAAACCATATAATTTATAACTTCTTAGAAAAGTTACCTACAAAGAAACGACTTTTGAAACATAATACCGAAGGTCGATGCTAATGTGTTTACTTCTTTTACTCCAATTTTATTAAAGCATTATATTTCAGTCTGTCAATCATTTTTTAGCTACTCATTAGAATTTAGTTATATAGTTTGGTAATGCTAATGGTTAAAGAGATTAGCTAAACAGAAAAGTATCAAGCAGACTATATAGAAGTCACAGTTCAGAGAAAATACAAGCAAAAAAAAACACAAATCAAAATAGTTGATAAAAAGAATTTGATTTGTTCCCAAAGTTGTGTAAAAATACAGTCATATTTCATATTTACTATGAGTGGAAAGCATTCGACGTTTCTATTGAAAACATTCTATTAAAAGGATTCAGTTAGTAATAATAATTCACCGTTACGTCCATCGCCTGTCATCTGTCAATTCTGAAGAATTTGATTACATTAATCCGTATTTATAGTCGGACCACGGACCCGCCTACGTTGGAATTTTTAAAGTGTCTTTTTTATTGTGTGTGTGTTTTTTATTGGTCGTGTAAAACAAAAGAACGATTCTCTATTTAAATATTTTTGATTTATGATAATATTGTTTCCAATAAAAATATGCCAACCATCATCAAATGTACACAAAAACAATCTCGAAATAATAAAATTTTTTGGTTTACGATAAAGTTGAGCAGACTGTCTACATTCTTCAAATGTTTTTCAGCTTCGGTGTCTAGTCTAGAATTGTTTTGTTACCTATCCTGCCGTGTCACGCGCATCTCGTGTAACTTTAAAAGTTGAGTTTCGAAATAATTACGTTTAAGGTTTTAAAGATTCAAATGCTGTTATTGTTGACGGTTTATCGTAATTTTTTTATTTTTTCTAATCTACATGTAGGAAATATGGTCACAGAATAGGATCTTTAATTTTTTTTTCGCATAATTGAATAGGTTTCATTTTATTCGAATTAAATGGTTCCGCATGACCAACTCTTCCATACTATAGTGGTCACACGAAGTCATGTAAGTCAAGTTACATGACATACGCGTGATCACGTATTAAGTGAAATAATATTGTTGTCGTATAAACCAAGCGCTCGGCCAGTCATGCCAATCATGCAACTCAAGTTAACTGAGTTGTGTCTGACGCCATCGGCAAAAAAATGAAGTTACATGAGTTAGTCATATGATGTCGGCGACGGATGGTCCCGATGGCGGTGGGCGCGTGGGGGTAGTACCTAGATGTATTACTTCACAGCCAAAATAGTAGGTATGCTACCAACGCATGAAATAAACATTCGGACTCATTAACCATACTAGTGCCTACTATTATTTCAGTACTAAATAAACGATCTTACGATGGAATCGTATTCAATAAAAATAAAAAGATCACATGAAATCGTTCAAATCTTTATTTAAGTCAAACTAAACCGGTTCCAACCCTACACCTCTGACCCGAGAAGATTTAACCCGGCAACAAACTCGGCGGGACACATCTTTTCAAAACAACACATAGTTTCTTTATTTTACAAAAGTAAGCTTCTAATGGCACATAAGAAATCAAAATAACACTTGGAATAAAACACTTAGCTAAACGGTTAAACAACGTGAGAATCTATAAGCTTTCAGAATAATCCTTCAGGTGTAAGCCTTCAGGAACGTAGCGAATTAGGCACGAGCTTGGCTAACGTCCGATCTCTAGCGCGGTCCGATCAAGAAGAAGGAAGCCAGTTCCAGCGGCGGAGCCAACCGCTCCCGCCTCCAATTCAAGTTGGTAAACCTGCCTGACCAGTCTACCAACATAACGACAAAAATGCCTGCTCGTGCCTACGTTCACTCAAGATACTACGTCATCTTGACGTTCCAAAGCCTTCTACCTGTCATTTTAGTTCAACAATACGCCAAACATTGCTAATCGATTTTATACAGGCGTCCAACTATGAACTGTAATGCTGCAATACGTCTTTCTGGTGTCTCGCTCCGACACGGCCGTCCTGCGCTACACACGTCCTCGTGTGTGGGTGTACGCATTTGATTCTGTAACAAAATACTCAGCACAGTATCTCATCGCTCGGTCATTCCTGACCAACAATTTGGGTCTCACTCAAATTACTATTAAAATCAAACTTTGTTATCAATCAAACCAGAAAAAATAATTGTTCAAAATTACTTTAACAATCCTTAATTCTCTAGTCAAAAATAGTCCATCGGGCAATGACTAAATAAAAATAATCATCAGTAATCATCGCCGTTATCTAACGGATACACTCCAATAATCATCGCCCCAATCTGGCGGATACTCTCAAAAGTCTCAAACTTATGTGAAAACAGAACAATCCCAAACATCAAAAACACAAATCACAACAGCTCTAATTCATTGCTCGACAGTATCACTAGTATCACTACTATTGTCGTCAAACTCGTCAATATCAATTTACGGGGAAATTATCGGGCTTTAAAAAAAAAATTGGTCATTCTAAATTTTTGTAAGACATCTTAAAATAAATAACATTCTGAATTGATAGTTCCAATTTTACTCATATGAACACAGTACATAAACGGGAAATCATTTTTAACAAAACAACACCAGTCCTTCGGTGCATTGCCAGTCCTTCGGCAGATACCAGACCCTCGTCAGAAGTAACCATCTCAGCTGCGTAAGTGCTACTCCTCGCAAAGAGCATTCTGCACATAAAAAGCAGACCACGTGCACCTCTTACATGCTCCGGCACTTCTGATGCGGTCACTAAACAATACCCAGTCCATCGGGCATACTTTCAGTCCATCGAAAGCAAAACAGTATTGCCCAGTCCATCGGGCGTGCCTTCAGTCCATCGAAAGCAAAACAGTAGTGCCCAGTCCATCGGGCGTAATTTCAGTCCTACGAAAGTACAAGCTTTCAGTCCGTCGAAAGCAAAACAATGTTAACAGTGAATTCCAAAAAAAAGAAAATAAAAATAGGTCTTTAAATCATGTTACTCAGAACCATTGGTACTATCAGCGTCAACTGATCAACTGAAACTGAACATTACTGATCAAAATCACTAAAGATAGCTTTCTTCTTTAGCTTTAACAACAGAAACTCGCTCAAGACTTCTATGCAGAAGTAAAACGTCTCAAAATAATCCCAACGAAATGGGAACTGCTCACCAGCTTAATAAAGTATGATGCACGCGACCAAGTCAAAGGTGGTGGTGGTGAGGTCCAACCCAAGCACGGAGGCTGATCCTTTCCGCTTGCCGTTGCCGTTGCTGCGGCAGATTGCGAGAGACACGATGTGGTTCAACATAGCTGGCTGTTACTGAAATCATTTGCACGGTATCAGGTTTATCATGTATCCAGGCTAAACTCAAAAGGTTTATGAAATGCAAGGTAACAGACACAAAAAAACATGTTTCCAATGTATACGGGACTTCAAAAATCTCAGAATAAAATTTAAACTTCAATGAGTGAGTTTTATTTCATTCTATGAACACACAAACACGTGTTCCAAAAATAAGTAGCACGGTAAATTGGGCCAATACGAAAAGTGACAGCTTATTAGTTACGTTCGACTGTTATGCTTCGCCATTACACTCAAAATAAAATTCACTAATAAACAATTAGAACGAAACCTGTCCTTTTATTTCCAAATCTCCAGCACAGAAGATACTGCACAGCCGCCTCTGTATCACGGGCGCAATGGCGTCCGCAAGCTCGCTCGGCTCCGGCTGCAGGACACTGTAACATTTATTTTCATATGCGTAGCTCATGTTTCCATAGTATGCACTATTTGTGATCTATCACGGCATTACGAGCAATAATTTGTCGCAATTTTATTAATTACTAAACGTTACAGGGTAAAGATTACATAATCCTATGCATTGGCAAATCAGCAGGATCAATTTCTAACAGTGCATTGTATTTTCATGAAAAAAAAATATTTTTTGAGGGTAGATGCACAAGTGAGCAATGAAATAATATCACGTCGCGACAGCCAATATTTGATTTTAATTAACAATATGGATTTCACATCAAAATAACTTAAGATCACTTAGATTTAAATGGATTTTAAAAATTAATTGTATTTTCATGAAAAATCAATTATTGAGGGTAGATTCACAAGTGAGCGATGAAATAATATCACGTCGTGATAGCTAATACTTGGTTTTAATTAACCGTATGGATTTCAAATCAAAATAACTCAAGATCGCTTCGATTTAAATGGATTACAAAAATTAATTATAAAGAAACGTGGCGATACCAGAGATGACGTCACGTCACGACCACTCTGTTCGATAGCCCCAATCATAATTCACAATTTCACAATAATTCTCACCAAATAACAATGAATAACACTCACCATTCAATCAAGGTTAGACACGTGAGCTTACCTTACCACGTGTCCAGATTATGGAATGTAGGTCACTAGAAATACAAACCGGAAATACACCTGCGCTCCCACGTGGCTGTGTAAGCAATAACTGAAACTCCGCATCTATCCCACTTGCTGATGTCGGCGACGGATGGTCCCGATGGCGGTGGGCGCGTGGGGGTAGTACCTAGATGTATTACTTCACAGCCAAAATAGTAGGTATGCTACCAACGCATGAAATAAACATTCGGACTCATTAACCATACTAGTGCCTACTATTATTTCAGTACTAAATAAACGATCTTACGATGGAATCGTATTCAATAAAAATAAAAAGATCACATGAAATCGTTCAAATCTTTATTTAAGTCAAACTAAACCGGTTCCAACCCTACACCTCTGACCCGAGAAGATTTAACCCGGCAACAAACTCGGCGGGACACATCTTTTCAAAACAACACATAGTTTCTTTATTTTACAAAAGTAAGCTTCTAATGGCACATAAGAAATCAAAATAACACTTGGAATAAAACACTTAGCTAAACGGTTAAACAACGTGAGAATCTATAAGCTTTCAGAATAATCCTTCAGGTGTAAGCCTTCAGGAACGTAGCGAATTAGGCACGAGCTTGGCTAACGTCCGATCTCTAGCGCGGTCCGATCAAGAAGAAGGAAGCCAGTTCCAGCGGCGGAGCCAACCGCTCCCGCCTCCAATTCAAGTTGGTAAACCTGCCTGCTCTACCAACATAACGACAAAAATGCCTGCTCGTGCCTACGTTCACTCAAGATACTACGTCATCTGGACGTTCCAAAGCCTTCTACCTGTCATTTTAGTTCAACAATACGCCAAACATTGCTAATCGATTTTATACAGGCGTCCAACTATGAACTGTAATGCTGCAATACGTCTTTCTGGTGTCTCGCTCCGACATATATTTAATGGTTTTTAAGACGATTTAAACTGGTTACCCGTAACTCATGTAACTCGAGTTAACGGAGTTTGGCGTGACACGGCAGTATCTAAAGTTAGTTTTGCTACTGGAGTCTGGTCAGGATAGATCACCAAAATTTTGTTGAAACCAGTTGCGGTATCTTTCACCAAACACGTCAAAACATAAAAGATGAAATTTGATGAAAACATACTTAGCATAAATTTTACAGGTATCAGTGAAATATCAAAAATTGGTAGCTACTCCAAATGTTCTCTTAAATCTATGATTTTAGCCGTTACTATACACAATAATGGCGTTAGTCATACACGCGCTACAAGCCTCAATTAGCTATTAATTGTTTGTCTTCATCTGTCATTTTGACTAATCACATAAGTCAATGTATTTGTAAGAAAGGTATAAAACATAAATTTACTAATTGAGGCTTGTAAAGTCTTATGAATAAAGGGGCAACTGTAAGGCCTGAGTGTAAGGCCTGAGTGGACGCTCGAGTTGGGCGTGCAGCAGGGCGGGGCGTGCTGCTCAAATTACTTGTGAGCCCGACGCCACGCTGCACGCCCTAACGAACGCTCCACTTCGAGCGTCCACTCAGGCCTTACACTAAGTATTTGCACGTTTATATTAAAATTCTTACCTTCAACAAGCATCCAAAAGAAGTTGGTCAGATAAAAGTAGTGCATACAAATCACTAGGATCATACACGACGTTTGATGTTGCGACGCCTCGTCTGACCAATTCTAAACAAAAGACTGACGATAAAACACCATTACGAAGATGTGAGGTTTACATGAATGTGGGGATCTTTGATGTGGGATGTGGGGCTTTAATGACTTTTGAAACTAAATAGGTCGAGGTTTTTGTGCTCACACTTTGCACAGTTTACTACTCCTAATTTTGTTTAAAAATGAACTTTAAAGTTTTTGGAGGTCTTAAATTATTTAGAGGTCCCACAAATTGAATATAATTTACTTAATTTAACAGCAGCGAGATTTGGTCTAACGTATCGAACGCAAGTGTATTGAGGGCATAAAACTACATCGTAACATACCCGTAAGTATTCTCTTTGATTATAAAGTCATGCGCAAACTTCCGTGCGGTGCCAAGACTGCCAAGTTCGGTACTTATCCAGCTTCAACGTTTGAGTCAGGCCATTACCTAGATAGTCTAAGTTATATATTGCCATTATTTTATGAGATGTGGTTGTTTTATTACGAATTGTTATTGTTAAGAAATTTTAGAGTAAAAGTACTAAAATTGAGACTGCCAGTTATTTCGAGGTTTTCTATCCATTAAGTTTAGAAATTTGCCATGTTATTACAAAATAACTATTGAATGTAACGTGATGTAGGTTCTAAGAAATAATGTGTCCCCTACTTTAACAGATGAAACAGATGGCGCTGTACTGCACCATGTTTTGGGGTAACTCGAATCAAATGTCAACTTTTGATAACCAGAGAACTTGCTATAATATGTACAGCGAGCGGTATACCCAGTATACCCACTTCATGAATGGAATTCATTCATAAATATGTATGGGTATATGTACTCTTACAACTGGACGTACGGACTACGGACCATATTACAGCACCATCTTTATCAAATGTCAAATTCGAGACACGAATTTGTCACTTCTTATACATTAAATTAATCTTTGTTATCACTTATAATAGAATATTATCTACTTAGGACGTAATTTTGTTCTTTCTAATTTTCAGTCCTCTTAACTTTATACGTAATTCAAAGTTGTTTAAAAACCTATACACATTCTTTTGTAACCGGGCAGGACAGATAGACGATCGTAAATCTTCCCTTGTCCATTACGCTAAGGGCTGTGTCTTGCTCCCTAATTCACAAAACATTTCTCCTCGACTGTGAGCCCATTCCCAATATAACTAAACCTGTATCCCTAACAACTATGCATACACCATCAAAAAATTTATACTGGTCTATTCTAAGCAAGAGCTTTTATAAGTTTTGTAAAAAACAGCTTCGTTCGCTTGTTTATTCGTCCCACAAACGCAATATGCCCATTGACATTTAGGTCAACGTTTTAGTTAGGGTTTGCAATCCGGATCCGAAATGTATGGAATTATCCGGATCTGGATCCGGATCCGCGGATATTCCCATACATTTCGGTTCCGTCGTGCAAACCCTAGTTTTAGTTCATAGAATTACTGTCTTCCAAGTTAGTCTCCTTGGAGAAAATTTTACAAATTTAGTTTAGAACTAGTTTTATTTGTATTATTTTAGAAAGGCGCTCTCTTATCTTTCTGTCATGGAATTATTAAGTAACGAGGAAAGTGCCTTTTCGGCGGAAAGTGCATCTGAATGAAAAGGTGTTTCAGGGGGACTGTTCGTTCTAATTAAGGTGACCAAGTTTGTGTGTGTTCACCTGTATACATTTACTGGGCATTTACAAGACTTATACTGGGCTGGCCACAGGGGAGGAGGTTCCGCATTCTATTTTCGATCACTGTTTTATCTCATTACCCTTCCCTTTTATTCAGTCTGGCTAAACATTCCTCGAAATTATTATTTACTTTGATTCACCTTTGGCTTTTTTTCAAACTTGGCGCCATGTTTTAACGGTTGAACGGTAAGGTCAGACTATTATTAGTATTATGACTCTTTATTTCGACACTAAGAAGATTGCGGATATACTCTCTTTGGTCCAAAGACATCCGGACTCAAAACTTTTATTTATACTCTTAGATTGAGAAATTTAGCAACTTTGCTATTAATAGAAAACCTTCAAAGTACCCAACTAAGACAATTTCGCAGCCAAGTTTGAACATTAAAGCTGGATAATTGCTAGACTTCTGTAAATAGTTTACAAAGCACCTGCTAATTACTAACTATTTGGTGATATTTCAGTTGATTTACAGTTTACATAAACAATAAGCACCTTAATTAAAGTCAATGTGGCTAATTCCGTCATAGGGACTATTCCGTCCATTAGCGTTTTTCTCGAACAACGAACAACATTGATAAATTCATCGACAAAGCAGCGATTGCTTTTAGTTTCAACAATCAAAAGCACCGACCCTACGATTGAAAATTAAAGAAATATACGCTCGTGGACGGAATAGTCCCTACGACGCAATTAGCCACATTGACCTTACATAAATAAACTGGTAAATAAAGTACATTGTGGCTTACCTGTAAAGATAAATTTAGTATCCAACTGCATGCTGACAGAATGTACGTCGACATGAGATTTGTGTGTATTGTATTTCGTAGACATCTTAGATCTCTGAAATGGAAAAGCGGAATTAATATACGAATACATAATCCACGACAAACGGACACAGCATTTTGTCGAATCACTACATAACATAGTATAAAACAAAGTCGCTTCCCGCTGTCTGTCTGTCCGTATGTACGCTTAGATCTTTAAAACTACGCAACGGATTTTGATGCGGTTTTTTAATAGATAGAGTAATTCAAGAGGAAGGTTTATGTATAATTTGTTAACCCGAGCGAAGCCGGGGCGGGTCGCTAGTTGTTATTTATTTTAACGGGACTGAAACGTGAATACTTAAGCTTTTAATTTTCAACGACGTTTCAAGGACGGCATCGTCCCCGTGGTCTCGGGACCCATTAAAGTAAATAATAATGTGTGAAAATCGAAGCCATTTTTGTAAATTTTGTTAACAAAAAATATATAAATTATGTAAATGAGCAAATAAGTTGCGTAACACCATTTTTAGAACAGTACGCCTTAGTATGTTTTATTTTAAATAAAGAATGAGTAGGTTACCAACTTAAATTGCGATAAATCTTCTATTCAGTTAATATGTCAAAGTATGCATGTGAAAGAGGTAGGTTATTAGGTAAAAAATTTAAGTACTTATTCATCATATGAAAAAATCATATAAAAAATAGTTTCGGATCAATGAATCATTTGTGAGCTCTTCAGAATGATAATGAAATATTTGAAGAGCACTTGAAAGAATTGTTAGAAAAGTGACTATTCATATTGAATGTGTTATCTGTCGTATTTCTGATATGATTCGACGCCACGCGATGCGTACGTTGCACTAAAAATCTTAATTATTGGTAGAGGTACGAGTAATAGGACAGTAACAACAGTCTTGTTATACATTATTGTGGATATATGTTGCAGTTATGGCCATGTCTTACAAAGAAAATCAAAAACAATGCTATTCATTGCCTGTGGATGTTATATTTATAATTTAAAGCAATGTTATAACTTCAAGCAATTGCGGTTTAACATTATTTTAAGATAAAATGTACTCTTATGTTGAATTCGTATTGAAATGGAGGGGTACTCCATTGTTCGTCTTTGTATAATTATTATCTTCTGATAGCGGATGCTTTACATGTTCAGTGCGATCGACCTTCAAAGAAAGAGTTGATTATTATCAATTATCGAGTTGATGTGATGTTGGTAACAGTTGCTTTGTGCATTTTTAGTGATTGCTCAAGCGTTGGCGACCGGCGGGGCGTTCGGTGAAGCGAGCGGCCTCAGTGAACGCTCCAAGTTAGACGCTCGTCGCAACGCTGGCGCCGCTGCTCGCTTTTCGCTCGCTACTTATGGGCCCGACACTATCATGAATAATGACATTACTTTGAATAAATGGCATGAAGGAATTACGGTAAGTAATGATTTTTTTTGCTTCAGTATTTGAGTTATGTCAAAGTAATGATACTAGAAATGACATTACTATTGACAGTGAATTGATTGAAATTATGGAATCAGAAATACCAGAAAGAACAACGGAAGATAATGAAGTTATTAATGAAGTTGGATATTTTTGAAGTAATGACGAAATGATGACATTATACTCATAGTGAGTGTAGCGCAACTGAAACCATAGGCTAAAGGGGCCAACTGATTACCAGTCCGCCGGACGATATCAGCCTGTCAGTTGTTCGGAACTGTCAACTTTTTGTTTTAACTGACAGGCCGATATCGTCCGGCGGACTGGTAATCAGTGGGCCCCTTAAGCTAGTGTCAACTCACTTGAAGTATAGGAAGACGAAGACGGCCAGCGACAGCACAGCGAGGCTGAGCGAGTAACCGGCGAGGTAGATGAGACTCGTGACATCTGTCGCTGAGGTGTTGGAGATGCGCTCTGAGCAGTTTGAGTAGTCCGAGTAGTTGTGCCAGAAGCCTTCGGCGCAGTGCCGCGAGGCGTTTTCTGTGGAAAACAATACCTATATTTAAATAAAGTCGCAAATAATAAACTAAATAAAACAACGCGATAGACCCGTCTACGAGTATAAATGTGAGTTAATATGTGTTAAAAACGCGAAAGTTAAATTATAAATAAAACAAGTTCCACCTAATACCAAGATTATTTTGAGAATACTCTACTGATTCGGTTACTATATTGCAGCTCGCAGTAATATGTTTTCTAGGGATATCAATAGCTACTTACATTCACAGATTATTTCAGTATTCGGTTAAAATAATAAAATGACAACATTTATATATTTTCTGGCAGAGCGTATTCCCGAAAGCTTAAAATATTATCACATTTTCTTTATTGTGAAAACTATGTTTTGTGTAACTCTTCGATATGTAAGAGAATTCAATAAAATACTCGTAACCAGAAAAAAAGTTTTAATCTTTCCAATAATTCTTTGAAGATAAAATATTATAAATACGTGCATTGATTATTACTTTACTATTAAAAACTGCTACTAATTTATTGAAAGTTCATGTAATAAGTCATTTTCCTGAAAACGAATGATAGTAAGGTTCCCGCGGACGGTTAAGAGCATATTTTTTTCGGATACTATGCTATCGTCGGACGGTCAAGTGGATAAATCATGTTATTATTCGTTGTGTTTTGTGATGAACGGAAAAAACATGGTGAAACCTTACAAAACCGGCGTGCGGGAGTTACTTTTCCGCATGACGAATAATTTTACACTAGTAAAAAATCATCAGGAGGCGATTCAAGTTCAAAAACGACAATGTTTACAAAATTTGGAGTTGATGACGGGTAAGTGGAATGAAACATCTTAATACTTGCACCATAATGTACTTAGATAATATAATATTGGTTTAGACTAAGGTTGCACAGCAAATTGAACACACCTAATAGGTACCTATAGACATACTTACCCTATGAACTTCCTCGAACATTTCGAGAAACTCATTGGTACTAGCCGGGTTTCGAGCTAGAACCCACAACCTCCATGCTTATGCTCACGGCATGGGTACCTATTAGTTAAAAAAGCTAAAATTTATTTTTAATATATGTTTATTGTTTTAATGGTTTATTTCGTTTTTCCGAAAACTGTATTTCGCAAATTGCGGGCAATTTCTCTGTCAATCTAATTACGCCTTAATGGGAGTAAAAGAGAAAGATGCCCGCATATTGGGAACTTCGGTGCTCGCGGTAGGCCCTCTGTACCTATTTACCACTAGGCCGTCGCGAATATCACAAAAGCTTAATAAATTTGATGAAGCCAAATGTCACATTCTCCCAATATTATTTATCAATAATAGTATATGTCTACATATTAATAGTGCCATCTATTGTTGGAATGAAATTTATTTTACCATAATGCATACCTTAATTTTTTCATAGACGGTAAATATGGTAGTAATGAGTAATGAAATAAATGCATTTGTATTTGTATTTTTTGTATTTATGAAATTTCACAAGTATCAAGACTATTTAATCCATTTTCTGTGGTGTTGTCACATACTGATTTTTAAAAACGACTTTTAATCTAGCGCTCCAGACTTTCGTTGGTCTTACTCTATAAAGACCTTAGTATCTTTGTTTTTTTGCAGTTATTTAAAAAAAAACTGGTTTTAAAAATGTTTTGGCACAGATACAGTATTTTACGTGAAAAACAAAAGGTTATTGTCTGTTGTCAGGTAGCGGCGGCGAATGACATAAATAATTCATTGTTTTCAACTTTTACGCAGCCAAATCTGAAAAGCTTAAACGGCCTTAGAAGTTATTTTTCTACAAGGGGATTTTATTATGAGATTTTTGCTAATATCATTTAGGTAAAGCTGTATGATTTTAAGCTTCCTTTTTTCATAACGAAATTCCTACTTATAATTTATATACAAGAATTCCGAATATTCTGAAGGGACCACACCAGTCACGCTTATTACCTAAGCGTAAAACCGTATAAACTACGAAGAAGCGTATTTAATTATATAAGTATTTACCTATATAAATTGCCGCATTTGAGTAGTAGGTGAGGGTGGGGAGGGTCGATCCCTAGGGGACACTTGGTAAACTTCATTTTTAATCAAACCAAACGACATACAATTTTTTGCGCTGGTAACACTTATTCATTCGTTCCTAACTTCACGTTCTGTCATGGCACTGTATCGGAAAAGTCAGTGGTTCAAAAATGGCGGACGGTGAAAGATTTTCTGCGTACTATATTCAATTTTCGGTAAGCTTTAACTGGATTTATTTTATAATATGAGATGGAAATGATGTTAGTGAGTGTGCTTATTTTATTTGTTGTTTATTGAAGTGATGATTAACTTGGATTACATTAATATCCGCGAACACATGTTTCGAGTACGGCACGTTTTATAATCTTACTATGTATGGGGAGACTTTGTCTTTTTCTTCAGGGGAGATATGATTCCGGGATCATGTCACCCCCAAAGCGATCAAGTATACATTGTAATAAATTTACTTACAAAATGATTCATAGAGCTATCATAAATATCTTCTTTTCTTTAGTAAATCATGCCGCGAAAGTACGACCAGAGAAACACTGATTTAAACTTTCAAGGTTTTTGACTCATTATTGTTTATTAAAACGGAATTTAATGGCGTATAATTCAGTTTTTAACTATACAACCGACTCTGAAAACGGAATTATCCCCGTGGCCTTTGAAAAGACTGACTAAAGTTGACATCAACATTTTACGAACTACCCGTACTTGGTCTTTTTTATCAAGTTAAACGTTTTACACACAGGGGATGTTACTCGGTCGACAAAAAACACTTATAACGATATTTGGTTTTCAACCGGCGATATTTGTTTTTATGGATGAAATGCTATTTCAATGGCTTTCCGACCTTATGTACTATAGAACCGACGGTCCATAGAAAGGATTTTAGGATTATGCAGCTCAAACACCGTCCTCGAAACGTGAGCAGTAAATTTCTAAACTTATTTATTATAGTAAACAATAACGACCAGTGATGGGTAAAAAAATTAAAATTGCTGTAGGTATCTGACGCTAAAAATACCTTCATAAGAACTTTAAAAAAATTAGCTTGTTACAAGAAATTTTATGTTAATAACTTCGATATTTGTTTTTTTTTTGTACAAAAATTGATTCCCTATTTTATGTTGTTTTATGGATAATACGATTACATTGTTTTTTTTTAAAGTATAAGATTATGGATTAATATGTGTTTGATATCTTGATATATTAATTTTCTGTAGATAAAGTGAATAAATTAATGTAGATACTACCCTCGAAATATGACATTGCCACTTAAAATCTTTTTACCAAATGTCCCCAAATCTGGAAGACTTGATCCCTTCGGCTTAGACATCTGATTACCGGAAATACAACTGCAAAGCATGGAAGATGCAATATATATATGTTTGCTGTGTATTTTACAAATTATAGATGCATTGCTAATAGCGATCCTAGTTATATAATCAATGAGAATCTGGTATGGGGAGACATGGTAAAAATATGTTTACCATGTGTCCCAAGAACCAGGGTCACTTGATCCCCCTAGGATCAAGGCTCCCGACCAGGGGTAAACAAGTCTCCCTTACATAGGGGACACATGGTAAAAGTCAACAGTATGGGTTTTCATGAAATAATGATCTAATTTATTGCACAAATCTGTTCTAATTCAAACTATTAATGAAGAGATAAATTCTGAGTCGTATGGTCTATAAAATTTTTCAATACTACAAATAGTTAAGAAAATGTATGCTAAAAACAAAAGGGGTGATCAACCCTCCCCAGTTTCCCCTAAAATAAAATTAGATGCTAGAATACAAACGGCACTGTTAAGTTATGAGTATATGTATGTATGTATGTCACTTTAATGCACAATATAAACATATAAAAACTCGAAAATGCGCGTTTTCCCAGAGATAAAACCTAGCTAGATCGATTTTTCGCCCCTAAAACCCCCATATAGCAAATTTCATCGAAGTCGTTAGAGCCGTTCCCGAGATGCCCGAAATATATATACATATAAATAAATATGCAAGAATTGCTTGTTTAAAGGTATTAGATAAACAAGTTTACAAACAACAGAAACAACAGTATATGCCAATTGATATAGCCTAACCTAAAAAATATTATTATAGGTACGGCTTCCTATAATAGTTTTTATTATTCATTTGTACTGGGTACAGAAAGTCTACCAGAATTCGAACCCGGAACCTCCTGCTGCGTAGGTAGTGTCACTACCGAATAATGCTCAATACGATCACTCTCAACTTGGTTTCCCGCGTAATATGTTATTTTGCATTGATCGCTGCAACTCGTTTTCTATCATTTTTACACGATCTTTCCCTTTTCCCTCCCTTCAGAATCTTCTTTAACAGATTCTAATGATCTGAACATAAATCACGTATGACTAATAAAAATCACTACATAGTATAAAACAAAGTCGCTTCCCGCTGTCTGTCTGTTTGTATATATGCTTAGATCTTTAAAACTACGCAACGGATTTTGATGCGGTTTTTTTTAAATAGAGTGATTCAAGAGGAAGGTTTATTTATAATTTGTTACCTCGTGCTAAGCCGGGGCGGGTCTCTAGTAATAATTAAAAAGCTACTCACGTGTATCGTCATACTGGACTCCATTTAGCTCACTGAAGCACTTCTGTATGGCCCTTGTGTTCCACGGCGTGGGGTCCCAGCACAGCAGCCCGTCGTGGTACGCTGGGCAGTAGCTCCCGTCCAGCTCATCGTTCTTGGCCAAACACTCCAACGCCCTCGCACTGAGATTAGCCTCCCCCAGTGTCTCTTGCACCTCGATCGTACTTAGTTCCTCCAGTTTGCCGAATTTTAAAACTACTTTACACAATATTCACTGTCTTTTCACTTGCACTTGCACGTTTCCATCGCGTTGCAGCGTAATTAAACTTGCGTTTCAAGTGTTGTGTGCTGAAACGGGCCGCAGAGTCCCCAGTGAGACGGGCATGATAAGGTTGTTTGCCAGCGGCTTGTGTTTTAACTTATCAAACGATAAGACAGCGAGAGCAAACATCGGCAGTCTGTGGGAGTATTTGCGTATCGTGCAAGGAACTCTGCCTTTTTCATAAATTGCCTCCGTTCAATTTAAACTTTCTCCTTGGACCTGAAAAGAAACGTGAGATTGTAAATTAAGTTCGTTGGAACTTGTATTGAGTTGGTTACAGTTTGATTTGCTTTAGATACGTTGAGGCTTAGATAAGAGGAGGAATGAACCGGTGAAGGTGACGCTGTGTACTTCATATTTGTTTGAGTTGGAAAAATGGGTCGACACTACGCTCGAGCATTTTGTTGGAAGGGCATTATGCACTATATTTATAACTAAGGTTTTGTGCAATTCAATATCACTATTGTCAATAAATTACAATCTTGCTTGGACATGGTCAGCGATTTTATTCGATGATGGAGAGAGCACATGCTCATGGCCACATGGCCATAGGAAATCTGTGATAAAATAACGCAACCTAATTGTACTTAGTAGTAGTAGTAGTAGTAGTAAACTCTTTATTGTACAAAAAGACATATTAAAAATAACATACTATTAGTAAGAAGTACAAAGGCTAACTTATCCCTTTGAGGGATCTCTTCCAGTTAACCTTTGAGTAGATGAGAGGAGAAAGTGAAAAGAGGGTGACAAATGCAGCAAAATGTACAACAAGGTACCAGAAAGATAAAGGATATACAAAATTTATACGATAAACATACATATAATACACAAAAAGGAATGGGGAAAATACACTAAAAATTGGAAAGAATTAGAAAGATATAAAGCAACTATACAATAGAAATATAGACAAATTAATCAGTCAGATCAGATAGCCATAGCATATCGACAATTCTAAAAACCCCATACACATAGTGTTTGGGGTTTTTAGAATTGTCTCGATGAGTTGTCTGTGGAAAGAAAAGTACAGTCAGCGATAAAAACTTGTACGAAAAATGAAATTATTGCCAAAAACTTATTCTAAAATGTGTTTGACCAAGTAACCATAATACAAGCTCTAATACTGTGCCTACTGTGGGGCTGGACTGATTTAGTGTGAGACGGTCCCATAATATTTAGTCTATCCTTTGGCAAATTCTGTCATCTTTGACATCCATAAAGGACGTCGTCAGATATCAAGCGAACATCTCTGAAATGCATAAATTATACGAAACTTATCAAATCCGCCGCGCCCGATGAAATGGAAAGCCGGAGCTTACAGTTTTGAGCTTCAAACTCGTGTAAATAAACTTTACAGTGACAGCTATGAAATCACGTCTGGAGGCAAAATTGGCGAATGTCCAGATTTTAGTGGTTATCAAAGTTCCATTGATTGTATAAGTCCAAAACGAATTCATACTTCGAATTTGATAGTTAATAGCTAGTAACTACTATACCTATACTAATAACAAATAAACAAGAAACTTCCAAATATAGAAATTCAATTTGCTGTCCTGCAGTTGCTATCGACTATAAGCGCAGTCGGCTCGGCCATATTCATTTGAGAAAACGCCTTTTGCGTCTAGTCTCTCTATGCCTTTAACGAGTATTCCATTCGGAAAAGGAAACTGCTGGAGACAAAATCCTATTATTTTAATGACGGCTTAGGATTAGAGCAACCATGGTGGCTTTGATTTGGTTGATTTGGTTAGTTTGGTTGGTTAGTTGGTTGGTTTGGTTGCTTTGTTGGATTTGTGAATGAGGATTATACCTAAGCGTTTCATCACTTTGGACTTAGTTAAATAAACAGGTATGAATTTGAAATTAATAATATAGGATTACTGCTGGATTAGACGCAATCAGCAAACATGGGCGTTGAGTATTGCAGATTAATATTTCGATTATAATTTAATGATATAGACAAACCAACGTATTTACTCAAAATATATATAACATTTTTATCCACACAGGTAGGTAATGTCAGTAGGGTATATCATTTGCAATATAATATTTATCAATGATTTTAGCAGGTGTTGAGACGTTTTTGCAGTGAACTTAATGATTTATTAATAAATTCTGCCCTGAAGGACAGAGACTAGCTAGCTAACTTAAGTACTTAATTTATAATCAATTCTTCATCAAGATAATAAAACGTGTCAGTTTTATACACTGAACCATTAAGATTTATAGCACACTATATGAATAACGAACAATTTGAACCTTAAGACATTGAAATACAGATAAATTACTCTCAAGGAGTAAGGACATGTCGTGTCATTATCATTAATGAACACAGGTAAACATTGACACAAGTGAGCAAATGACAAAGTTGGGGAGTCGGGCCGAGCGAACATTCCCGTAATGGGCAAGTTTGTAATGGGGGGAAAGTTGAGATACAGACTGCCGTATTCGAACTTCAAAATATTCACAAGAGACGACACGTACTAGATCCATTCTAGATACGTTATAGTTTAGATTTCAACAAGTTCTCTTTTGCAGCGCAATTCGGGCAACCAATGTCACTTTTACGATAGATCGTGTTAGATATCTATTAGATGTGAATTAGATCTCTAAGTAATATCTTGTGGAAATCGTTCAAAAGTATCTCCAGAATCGCGGAAATGTCAAATTTGACAGGTTAGATCCTAAACATATCGTTATCGTATCTTGGCGATGTCTAATAGATATCTATTACAAAATCCGAATCGGGCCCAGATTCCTCGGTATCACGAAGTTACCTATTATTAAAGGTTCTTCTAATCAACTTTTAAATTGGTTTTAAGTTATAAAATCAAGTACTGTAGAAACAATGCACAATGACATCGTTTTTGTAAACATCATGATACATTTTGGGTCCCCTTTTACAATACATATATAACGGTATTTTTTTGTTTAATTTAATGCACCAGCAAGTTTATTCTACACTTGTTATTTGAATATTAAACTTACTTAGCTTAGTAACTAGTTATGAATTAATTTTGTATTAAAACCCTTACTCCGATTTCGCTCGAAGCGATTAAGCTTTCCATTTTTCCTTTTATTTTAAAATTGTAGGTACTTAATGGACGATTTCAATAAATTCCGTGCTGCAGAATAAGTAATTAATATAAATTAATATCGAACAATAAAATGGAAATCGCACCGTTCAGAATTCAATTATCAACTCATCTTGATTACCGTGTTGTCTTTATCAACAACGATTTACCACATGCGGGGCCCGTTAGCATATTTGTCAATAAAATTTGGTTTCCACGTATCCGAATAAATATGGAAATGTTTCGCCGCAAGGGTTGTCGTGACAAATGGATCGTTGGTGAGCTATGAATATTTCAAACCAAATAGAAATCGTGGATAGTGCAGGCTTTTCTAAAACAGTGATGTGTGCATTTGTTTATGATTTTTATGAGGCACAGTTCGAACATGAAAACCCTCGATCCCGGAAGAGGGCGTTATTTTCCTTTTATTTTTTGCCCAAAGTTTACGTTGCTCTCCAAAAATACAGAGTGGATTTTTTAATGGGTCGGTAAGAGCGGCTTAATCCTATGCCGCTTCGTGAATATAATTTACTACTAACCCTTTCCTAAGCTTTTTAATTTATGAGTTGACAGTCAGGCATTTCCCTTTAGGTCGGGGTCGGGGTTTCCGTCAGGCTTTTCGGTCAAGGAAAACATCGTGAGGAAACCGGAGTAATCGCAATAAGGCCTAGTTTACCCTATGGGTTGGAAGGTCAGATGACAGTCGCTTTCGTAGAAACTAGTGCCTATGTCAATTCTTGGGATTAGTTGCCAAGTGGACCCCAGGCTCCTATGAGCCGTGGCAAAATGCCGGGACAACGCAAGGAAGATGATGATGAGTCAGGCATTTCCCTGTTATCAAAACATCGGTATTTTTCTTATACTTTTTTGTGCCAATGTATCATGCAGGGTGATATTTCATCCACCAGTATGTCTGCGTAGTGAACAACTTTTATTATGCGACCAATGCTGAAATCGCTTCCCATTGGTCCCATAATAAAAGTTGTTCAGTATGACTTCAGAGTATGGCTGCTGGTTAAAATTTCCCCCTGTATTTATCTAGGATCGAAAACATTTTAAAGGCGAACCTACAATACAGAAAGTGGTTTTCAAGCTAGAATATTAATTACCAACATATTGTTAGTTATTTACCAACATGTTATTTAAATGAAGCTGGTTAAACTCAAAGTTAACTAACTTACTACACTAGTGATGCTATAGGTATTAACTTGGCCGGCCAAAGTTCGTATGTGTGTTCCTCCGGGCATTAGTTCAAATGTTAACAGCAAACAACTACTCCTAACGACCGGAGCACATTTCAAAGTGTGAGTTTGATTTGAATGTTGGTTAATTTAAATCTGCTTATTCAAGAATAAGTTCATGGTCATGAATAAATCCTATGGCTCTAAATGTCAACTTTTTATGTAAAGTGCTAAAATCACACCCTCCCCGTTTTGCTTTGCTCGGTTAAAAAACAAAAGAAAAAGACGTCCGTAGAATCCCAACCCGACACACAAATTAATTCGCGAGGCACGGTCGCCGGAGTGCAGCGTCGAATCGACTCATTTCCGTCATTCGCCGAAGGAAATTACCGTTCCAGGCTCGGTGAAAAAATGGAAATTACTCGTTCGTGTTCTATTATCATTTTTAACCTACGGGAATTTTAGCAGGCTATGTATATGTTGCATAGGTAATTGTAAGTAAGAAAGTAAAAAACATTTTGTTGCATAATATATTGGTACAGTAACAGCGGAAAAAGTACAATGGCGAACTTATCGGCGAGGGATATCTTCCTGCTATCCTCAAATTGCCTAAGTAGGTAAATATCGTCACCCTAGTTCACAATTTAACCCACTTTAGGTTGTTTGAACGTGTAGTCAGGTTATTCATTTAAACGTTTTGCTTGTACGGGATGTTTTTATAATGAAGAAACCAAGCAAAGTTTTTTCCGAGAACAGTTTATCATGTTTACTGGATGATAGTGCGTGCAAATGCAAACGTTTTCATTCAGTTAAAATTGGTAAACTGAGACAATGTTATCTTTGCTTTCTTGACATAAAACTAAGGTCGCAGTTTAACATTTACTGAATTATGAAGAGGCTTAGCGTTTTCGAAAACAGTGCGCACTACATTGTAACACTATTAAAGTAGTGGGTAGGTATTTAATTTATTACTTACTTAATCTTCCCCATTACTTTATTCATGTTGTGTCAAATTACCAACGTGTTACTTTCATGAACATGTGTCAATAATTAAGTGTTATTAGGTAGGCCTCGGCAGAAATTCGAGGCGGGAAACCCATTTGTCACGTGGCACAAAAGGGACGTCATTAATGAAACCCAAGTGTGGCACCTCTCGTTCAGAGCTTAGTGACAGGTGTCACAGTGTACGTCATTGTACTATCTGGTACATGAATGCTCGGCGTAATGAAATGAATGAAATGAAAATCATTTATTTCGAACAAAAGTCCATAATGTGTTAGTAACATACTAATTCTTAAAGCTAGGGTTATTTTTATGTAATATTGTCAAAGAATAAAAAAAACCGGCCAAGTGCGAGTCGGTCTCGCGCACGGAGGGTTCCGCACCATCAACAAAAAATAGAGCAAAAAAATCGTGTATGTTGTATGGGAGCCCCCCTTAAATATTTATTTTATTTTATTTTCAGTATTTGTTGTTATAGCGGCAACAGAGATACATCATTTGTGAAAATTTCAACTATCTAGCTGTCGCGGTTCATGAGATACAGCTTGGTGACAGACGGACGGACGGACGGACGGACAGCGAAGTCTTAGTAATAGGGTCCCGTTTTTTACCCTTTGGGTACGGAACCCTAATAAAAAACAAACCGATGCCTGCCGCATAATTTCTTACTTGGCATCTTTCATTATTTGTTGCACTGCTGTGATAGAATATTCCAAAGCAACATTCGCCTGTAAAATTCATTTAATGGACCGATTAATTTAAGATTCGGCATGCGTACTTTCGATGACAATGAAATGGGTTAATCGAATTTTGTTGTTGTTATTTTGTCCTTTAAAAATCGTTTTTTACACGTCTGTGTCAGAAAACAATAATTTAAACCTTACATTACATAATACATGAAAAATAAATATAAAAAGCTCTACAAATAATTCAAATAGATTCTACTTACATTTTATAAGTTTGTTTTATGAAATAAAAACTTATGTCTTCTTGAAAATAATTACTTAGCTTAGTAAGGTAGATACTTATTGTTTAATGTTTATTGTAAATATAAATATTATAGGCATTAGTTAATTATTTAACGCAAAGGTTGAATTCAATAGGTCTTAAGTTTTTAGTCTCACGGTCAGTTCAGCTATTTTGAATAGAAAATTACCCTCTAAAGCACTTTGAAGTAAATCGAGACACAAAATAAGAGCAATTAGGGTTGATTCGAATCGATGTACAACTCAATAATAGTTTCAAACCCGCTGAAGCGTCACTATATGACTGCTATTCAAATCGTTTCGAATTGTTTTTTGTTTTTACTGTATGCCGATTCTGATTTAACTATTTGATATGGTTTTAGTGTAAGGCCTGAGTGGACGCTCGAAGCGGAGCGTTCAGCGGGGCGTGCAGCGTCGGGCTCCCAAGTGATTTGAGCAGCGTGCACTAAGGCCGCTCCTATACGTTTGCATTTGTTTAACTTGCACGCCGCACGCCCCCCCCCCACCCGCTGCACGCCCAACTCGAGCGTCCACTCAGGCCTTACACTTAGTGTTATTTTGATATGAATTTAAGTGAGCTTAGCGAGCGCCGCTGCGTATACTTACCTGCTGATACTGATTAGTCCATACGAAATGCCATCAGGAGTAGTCTCATAAGGCATCTCGCTCGCCTTTTGAGAGGCTCCACTCCACGCCTAGTCAACGCTGGCGCAACTGCGCAATGACACTTTCTATAGCGATGATTACTAGCCGTTCGCTGCAAGATGGCGTTACCGCCCCACGCCCCTCGCAACCCAGGCCCGCTTACTACTGTGGTAGTGAGTTTGTGACCTCATTACGCAACGGTCACCTCGAAGTGAACGGGTAGTAGAAGCCGACGCTCAAAAGACGCTAGTGTGGGGTATTTCTTTTTAGTGCGCGTAAGATGTTTGATGACATAAATCATGGTCGTATCAAAATAAAATCAAAACCAAATTAAATAGTTAAAACAGAACCAGCATCCTGTCCCTAGCGCAACGTGGAAAAAATGCCGACTGATTTACGAGTATTCAAGATAACTTGATGAATCACCCGCGTGTGAATGAGCGAAAAATGTTCGCACCTTAAATACGTAAACGGGTTTTTCCTGTGGGATAAATACAGTTAGCTACACATACAAGCTAAACAAATTTGACGGTTTGGCTTTTGTTTTTTTTTTTTCACGGCTTCGCACTTCAATTACGTTAGACGGTGGCAGTAAAAAACAGGCAGTATGATAAGTCGATTTTGAAGGGAAATACGAAAATAATCGCATTGATGAGGTTTATGAAGTGTTTGTCTAGTAATGAGTCATGGCAACAGAAAGTTTTTTGAACTACTAACATCTCTTTTCCATTATATTCATTGATATAGTATAAAGAACTGGATACCCAATCAGCCGCCAAAAATGGCCCCACAAAAGTGATGTTAAAACAGATCATGCATTACTTTTTCGTTTAGTCTTGTTTGAAACGCTCAAATGTGAAGTTGTCAACAATTACGAAATGTGCCGTTAAAATATGTAAAAATAACAATGATAAAACAAGGAAAAAGGATGGAATGTATTTCTTTCGGTTAGTTCTTTGGATAGCATTGCATAATTTATGTAATCTGGTGGTAATTTTATGGTTTTGAATAAATTAATTTGTTAGTACCAAAGAAGGGATGTCAAGGAACAAAATTCTATTGAGTCGATGTGAGGTCAATATTTTTTTATATTTTTATATGGAATTCATAAGAAATAATATTATGTTTAAATTGAAGATTTCCAAGAAAACCTATGCGACGTGCAAAGTGGACTGCTATTTAATTATAGCAAGAGATAGGGGTGATGCAGTTTTAAACAAGGCAAAACGGCACTTGTGTGTTTGGCCCATTTCCCTGTTTCCGACATATACACCACCAATAAGGGCTTATATCAACTAACTGTAAATGCTAAACCTGTCGGAACACAGTGACAACCACAGGATTTTTTTTTATAAAGTATAGGTAGACTTTATAAAAAAATCCAATCAGTATCTAAATGTCCCCGTGCACCCGTGCTATGAGTAAATGTAGATCTGAAATACACAGTTATTTAATAAGTAGAATTTATTTCAAGGAAATTAGTATTTAAAGACGTATACTTACGAATTAAAAATTTAATTTGTTTGAATTTGAACCACGAATTAATTTTATTCGAGCTCCCGATTAAATTAAATTTGTTTTATTTATTACTTCAATTTTAATATTTTCCTGTACAGTAATACATATTAAAGTGTACCAAAGTGACTCCATTCGTTCATTATTCTCGTTTGACGTTGTTTGACGTAAATACGTTACGTTTAGTGCCATCGGACTAAATTTTTTAACAGTGTTGGTACTTATGTTTGCAAATTTGACACTTAATGCTTACGACATTAAGCTCTTTTCTGTACGAAACATTTATCTTGACTCAAAATTTACGTAAGCGTTTTTATCATCAATGCAAATGGTGCGAAACGTCATTGGGATCCACATTTCTTGACGTTTTTGTTCTGCTTTGTGTGTCTATTTCTTTTATACTAAGTCAGTGATTATATTAAATTAATATTTCAAATAACCTGGATAAGGTAAGCGTACTGTTGCTGCGGTACCAGTACATATCATTTTGAAACTTAAGTCATTGTCAATAGAGGTGATAGCAGGGTGTCATCTATTGGGCATTAGCACGTCGAGCACTAGTACGTTTACCTAATTCAAATTTTGTGATGGATAATTTAAAAACGATTTTATGTAATTACAAAATTGTCGTTTTCTAATTACAATATAGTAGGCTAACTCGTTTTCACTCAAAAATTAAAAAAGCTAAACATCTATAGGTAGTAATATGTGTGATTACAATACAGTTTTTCATTCAAAATTATATCACAAACGTCAAAAAAAAATTGAGCCTTTATACGTCCCACTGCTGGGCACAGGCCTCCTCTCATGCGCGAGAGGGCTCGGGCTATAGTCCCCACGCTAGCCCAATGCGGATTGGGGACTTCACATACACCTTTGAATTTCTTCACAGATGTATGCAGGTTTCCTCACGATGTTTTCCTTCACCGAAAAGCTAGTGGTAAATATCAAATGATATTTCGTACATAAGTTCCGAAAAACTCATTGGTACGAGCCAGGATTTGAATCCACGACCTCCGGATTGAAAGTCGTGCGTCATATCCACTCGGCCACCACCGCTTATGTAATAGTTTCTGTTTATTTATTAATTAAGGTATGACTTAAAATATACAAATAAACAAGAAAGAAAGAAGATAAAAAAGAACTTAATGTTTATCCTTATTTTAAGGATATCAGGTCACGGATTACCGTAAATAAGCATCCTTGTGTAAAATTGGCCACCGATTGGAAAATCAGGGGGTCACAGGAAGAGCAGAGCTCGATAAACACGGAGGTAAGGAATGTTTGTATTTCTTATGTTCAAACTTTCCGCAAATCTGGCTCATGTTTAACGCGTGAATGAGTTTGTTTTTGAAGTCTGGATGCTTTTGAAGCGGAAAAAAGGATCTAATAAAAGGTTGTCGTAGTCCCACGACCGGATAACACTCCCTAAGCACACCTCGGACACTGGCGATCAAATGTATGAAACAAACGCGTTCATACGCACACAGCCTAAGCTCGTGTAGGTGAACGCGTACCATGCCTGTGTGAGTGAGATAAGACATTGTAGGGTAACTGTGAGGTAACCGAGAGCGGGTCTCAGCGGGTGGGCGGCACTTTCAACGGGAGGCAGGGAGCGTCCAATCGTCCATACTGTATGCTAGTACTCTTTATTATACTGTGCCCTAAGTAGGTACCTACAAGCATTGACATTGAAAATCTTTAACCAGGGTACCATAATAAAACTTCCTGTATCACAAAAGTGTTACAAAAAATGGAGGATTTCATAAATAATTTTGTACTAATTTCCTTCCAACCAATCAGATTATTTTATGAAATATTTATTGATTTGTGTTTTTAAGTCGTTTTTAACTACTATATATAAATTGTAAACTGAAATAGATATCATACACTAAAGAAAGAGTAACCAAGTCCACCGGTGGCCGGGGCGGGAAACGAACCCGCGTATTTAGTTTACGCCTCTCCACCCCCGACTCGGCCACCGGCCAAATTGGTCACTTTTTCTTTAGTGTATAATATCTATTTCAGTTTATAATTATTCTCCTTGTTTATCTCACAAATATCTCAAAATATTTATTTATGTATACCTACAGCATATGAAGGGTCCACGGAAAGAACATGTTGTCTAGTCACACTAGTGACATTTTGAGTAATCGCGGTTTTAAAATTTGGAACAATGTCAAAACGTATGGTAATTCCGTGACCAGGTATTATTTAACTAAAGATAAAGTTGTGTTACATTTATTATACAGTGGTAGCAAAAGATATAATATAACTAATAGTTCATTAAGAGCTCTTCATTTTGAGATAAAAATCTCATTTTCCGAAAAATGTGACTATTTAGACATGTTCTTTCCGTGGACCCTTCATATTATAATTTCTCAATACTGTTTTTGGCACGTACATACATAAGCTCTCAGGCGATAAAGCAATAACTACCCGATTTTAGCATAAAACCGTCGTTAAGGCGATAACTTCATAAGGCGCATTAAGCCGGCGTTAGCTCCTCTTACCCAAACATGCTTTACGCTTTGTTTTTTCCTGTTTACTGAGACTACACGGGCAGATATAACCTTGGCCTTTTTATACAAGAAGCCCGATTTAGGTTAAACAACTTGTCCATCACTACATAGTATAAAACAAAGTCGCTTCCCGCTGTCTGTCTGCCGCTATGTATGCTTAGATCTTTAAAACTAACAACTACCAACGAACTAGCAACGGATTTTGATGCGGTTTTTGTAAATAGATAGAGTGATACAAGGGCAAGGTTTATGTATAATCTGTTAACCCGTGCAAAGCCAGGACGGGTCGCTAGCTCCTAATACGTAAGGAGTGAGGACTCTAAATTGCAAACCAACAAAGAAATTTTAAAAATATATTTTCGAGATCAGGAAAAGCTTTGAGGGTCATCTGACCCTACTCCTTGGGAGTGTAGTGTTCTTTCGCACGCCCTTGGTAGGAGAGCCGGAAAGTATACTTTGCTGGATTTGGCGCGGGTTTACACGCCTACGCCTGTCAGAGAAATGTTTTGATTTTTTTCATTTTCTGCATACTCGCAAATAAATGAAGGGATACGTCTTCTATTTTGCAGGAAATTTCGATGCTGATAATTCGGTTTACAAGTCTATTTTAACATAGGTACATATTTTAAATATGGGAAATAATTGCATTATACTTTTTGTCAGTCAGATACTGCAATGTATAATACATATAAGCTATAAGCATTAAGTCCGCCATTTGTACTTATTTATTATTGTGCAATAAAGTATAAATAAATAATATTTATATTTCAATAAAAAAAAAAGAATAATCGTGTCCTTTTAGTTTAACGCCTGAAACTGTTTCGCAGCGAATAATAAACAATAAACTGTTATGGTTTTACAATAGTTATTTTCGATACAAGTGCGAAAAAGAGGAAATTCGAAACGAGTGGCGATAAATTAAAACACGACCGAAGGGAGTGTTTTAAATCGACACGAGTTGCGAATTACCTATTCGCACGTGTATCGAACAACGTTTTACAGTACATATGGCACTTTAAAGTTTCGACATACGCACGAAAAGTGCTATTTTACTCACTAGTGCGGAAAAGTAGCCCCATATGTACTGTAAATTATTTTTCATAATAAGTTAGGAAATAACACTTGGCGCCGATGTTGGCAGGATTCAAGAGAGAATTTTAAAAATCACATGGCTGTATGTGAACTTTATGAAATAAAGAGAATACATATAGTTTTCTATTGTATTGTAGCAAGGGCAGGATAGCGCAACAAATTTCATTTTAAAGCATAACGTAACAACAGTGTACACCCACAATGCATTAATCAGTTTAACTCACAATTAACCATAAGTAGGTTGAATTCACCACCCCACCGCGCAGTGAACGTGTTAAAAAAAGATTTAGCCACCTCATAAACCCCCTTTCTGACAATTACGAGTGAAATAACTCAAGTTCGCTGTCGCGGGGACAACGATTAAAATAACTTTTTAATCACCTCGCGCTTCGGCATTGTGAAATTCTTCTCCCATTCAAATTGAATGTTGAATTTAATTTAAATTTTGAAGTATAAATTTAAGCGTATTTTAATTATAGTATTTTAATGAATAATACATTTGAATGACCGAAACTAGTTATCAAAATTTTATATTATGTTCTAAATTAATTAATTAATAAATTTACACACATACCTGTGATAAAATTTAATTAAGCGAAAATTAATTATAACCTTAAGTTAACTAATTATCGTAGGTATTTGGATTTCAATTTAGCCTTGAGGAGCAATTCAATACAATAAACACCGTGTACCATAATTACGTAAAATAAATACTTAGTTGACAATCTTACACAAATCGACCTAGTCCCACTTGGTACTAGATTATAAATAATATATTACAACAGGTAGAAATAAACGATACAATTCAATTTAAGTAATATTCTAAAAATCCTGAAAATGAGATTACGATAAATATTTATTTTTATCTTCTGTACTCCTCTTATTTGTAACATTTCGTCGAAATCATTATAACAATATTAGATATTTTCGAGAACCTTGTCACAAAAAGGAATTATTTATTTACAAATTTCGCACTTTCAACAGTTCGCATTCAATTAATCCCTAAAACTAAAACCGAATTAAATATGTAGTGTACGCAAACAATTTGCAAGTGAAAGTTGGTGTTAAAAATTTGAAACTCACTGGTATCGGCTGCTCGGAGCTTTAATGTGAAAACAGCCACAGGGGCCGACAGCTCAACTTAATTACAGCTATTGGTTTCGCTTTCGTGGTGTAAGTATATTTGACAGTTTGAATTGAACTAGTTTTACGACGCGGTTTATCCCTGTCTATACTGTGTTTTCGAAGTTTTTTTTTTTTTTTTTTTATTAAAAATGGGCTTACTCATGGCCACAGACTAGCCGGGGCAAGACGTGGCCTACGATGGAGCGAGTCTGCCCAGAAGGTGCCTGTTCACCCTTGATTTGAAGGTTGCCGGGTTATATGAGCTCGGAAATATAGACGCCGGCAAGGAATTCCATTCCTTGGCAGTGCGTATAAGGAAAGAGGAAGCAAAGCGCTTCGTGCGGATTCGTGGAATATCTACCAAGTAAGGATGAGTGGAAGTGAGGATGATGATGAAGTGACTTCAATGGACATTATTTTATCGAAATATTTATTAAATTATAACATGATTTAAGTACTTCATTGTCTATGCCACCAATGGTTTATTTAGCTAAAATAATAACTCTCGGTATGACCGTTAAGCTAAAGGAAACATATGAAGGCATAAATACATAAAAATAATAATGATAACATTATGTCCACTCTTAAAAATTATAAGACAAGAAATAAGTTTTTCACCCTAAAAGACGGTGCGACCGGTAGTAATTAAACCTAAGTACCTATAATGAATAAATAAATATTATAAGACAACCTTACACAAACCTACCCTCGCAATAATTTCAATAAGGCTTGTTTTATGGGTACTAGACGACGGTAAATATAATAGAAAAATGAATGTTTAAATACTTATATACACAGAAAACATTCATAACTTGATAAACACACAAATAAATGCCCTTAACAGAATTCAAACGATTGATTTATCATTCAATATCATGAATTCATGACACACAAACAGTCCCACGTCGCCTTTTATATCGTGAATAGATTCATTAAATTCATTAATGCTATCGGCGCTATCAGAAGAGGTATCAATCGACGAGAATTTAATTATGGGCCCGATTCGGATTTTGAAATAGACATCTACTAGATATCTTTTAGACATCACCAAGATACGATAACGATACGTTTAAGATGTAACCTGTCAAATTTGACTTTTCTGCGATTCTGGAGATACTCTTGAACGATTTCCACAAGATATGGACTTAGAGATCCAATTCACATCTAATAGATATCTAACACTATCTAACGTAAAAGTGACATTGGTTGCCCGAATTGAGCTGCAAAAGAGAACTAGTTGAAATCTAAACTATAACGTATCTAGAATGGATGGATCTAAGTAAGTCCGCCATTTCATAAACTTGGTGCCGATAGACACAATTATATTTGTGGTAATATACTTACCTATTTTCTGGGTGTTCAGTTTTGATACTACAATAAATTTTGGTATTTTTACATCCGAATTTTCGCATGAATTCATATTACTATTGCACAAATATTGGTAACAATTTAGAATCCGAATATACTTAAATATTTCCGCAAAAAAATGTAGGTACATAAATTAGGGACAATTCGCTTTCTCCATAAAAAGCATATAGGTATGAAAGCAAGAGATGACACCATCTAATAATTACAAGGCACTTATTAGGTTAGCTGGAAGAGATCCCTTAACGGGATAAGTTCGCCTTTGTACACATTTACTGGATGATCTCTGTGTCATGTACTTACTTGTTTTGTGCAATAAAGTGTTTACTACTACTTACTACTCATTTCATTCATTTTCTATATTAGTCTCTATATTAAATATACAATGCTTTATTAAATACTTAAGCTTAAGCTTTATTAACTTTGTGACAGATTGTATGGCAAGACGTGAGAGTGGGCATATCTGACAAACCGTTGATAATGCTTTGTTCTTATCCGTCATTTTGACATTTCTGTTTTTTATAAAAAGACAAGATAAAGATTTGTAGAAGAAGTTTTATGAATAAGCGGGTAGGTATTCATTTGAATCTTGTGCGCAACTTCGCTACGAAGTGCTAAACGACGTAGCGCGTAGTAAATATATATATAAATATATGCACATTAGATATATGCCTGTTTGCGGATGCTGGTAATTTTACAACTTTAGCTTGAAAACATATTAAATCATAATTTTAGCGGGTCTATCATCTGTATAAAATAAAAATAAAAACATTTCAAAGTCAGAAACTATTTTAACAGATTTTCTAGTCATCTATATTTATTACACTTAAGGCCCACTTGCACCATCCCACTAACCCGGGGTTAAGCGGTTAAATCGTTAACCTAGTGTCAAATTGTACTGGTAAGTGATGTGCCGCCGAGAAATTACGCACTTACCGTAATTCTCATTAGTGAAAATTACCGTAAATTACCGAGAATTTACGGTAACTTACCCATGAAGTATATTAAATTAGGATTGAATTTTGCTTACAAGTTTAGTGTTTTTAAAGTATTTAAATGTTTTTTACATTATTATTATTCTGTGTTATTATTATTTTTAAGTTATCTGACATGTGGTTGATTGGTATAATAATTTCTAGTCTTATTTCTCCTTATATTAGTCCCACCTCTATCTGGGTTTATATGTACGGCGGCGGAGACAAACCGCTTTATTCTGGGTTACCAATGTTACCATAGGGTTTAGGTCAAAGAGTAGTATAATATATATATATATATGGTTTAGGTTCTGGGCTTTCATCTCTTGATATTGAACTACCATGTGCCGGGAGGTCTTCGTCTTCCCAGGAATGTTGTGAGGATATTGTATTGTATTGTAGCACGGGCAGATTTCCGTAACTCGACGACGGGCGCATTTTTTTCATGAGGGGTGGTGGGGGCTAGTCCAGCCAACCCAACCCCTCAAGAGGAATGGTCACCCTTCCTCCTGCTGGATCCTGAAAGAGCGACTTCGTGAGTCTTTCATTGATACCAGGCATGGCCTTTCGGCCTCCAGCCTGGTTTAGCCAGTGCGCTGTTTCTTTGTACGTTCTAGCAGCAGTGAGCGTACCTTGCTAAAGTGGATTGGGAGAATCGTTTCCGGGCCAATCGCCTCCGCACCTAATGCGGTTTGATGTAATTATATGGCTCAGGGCGATTAAGAGTGCTCTACTGTCGGATAGCATGTGGATGGAGGACCCTAGTACCCTCCTTGCAGTGATGGCAGCCGCCGCATTGATGATGCCCATGCACTCAGCTTGGAATATGAGTTATGGGCTCCTAGCGGATTGGTAATGGACACGTTCAGGTCTTCTGAGAAGGTTCCAGAGTCCGACTCACTGTCTGTTTGGGGATGTCCGCTGAGGGGGATGGCCTCTTGCTGTATGTGTAGGTGAAGCGATGGAAGGTTTAGCATGCCCTGAAGGGCATGAATGGCTGCAGACTGTGAGGACCTCGTGTTTTGTAGGGATGTTTAAGAGATTTAACTGGCAAACTATCAAACGTTTCATGTGGCCGGACCGGACCATCCTAAGCCTTCTTTTAGTTTGTCATAAATAAAGGACCACTCTGAAAGATCCTCTTACGTGCTCATTGCGCTATCGAGACAAGTAACAGGACATAGAAAAGTCGAGCGCTATAAATGCAGGATCTTGAGGGCCATCAGGATCTATTTTAATCCGTTAGTACCCACACAGTACAAAAATGCACTTTCCACGTGTTTTATTTTTACTGCGGTAACTGGGTACATTGCAAACCCAGCTGATAAGCGTTTACCTGTTTACAATATAACAGCCTACTTAACTTAAAATAAACACGCGACGTAATAAAATTGTATCTTAAAACACACTTGTTGTAATGGAAGTCATTACAAATCAAACTTTACCTTACACATCAATGCTTGCTTATATATGACATTGAAATATAATATCTGGGAGACCGAGCAGCTTTGCTCGGAAAACATATAAAAGCTCAAAAATCAGCGTTTTCCCAGAAATAAGACCTAGCTAGATCGATTTTTCGCCCCTGAAAACCCCCATATAGCAAATTTCATCGAAATCGTTAGAACCGTTTCCGAGATCCCAGAAATATATATAAATAAATATATAAGAATTGCTCGTTTAAAGGTATAAGATATGTTTTTTTAGATTACACAACATTTTGAATTAGGTATTTAAAATCACTGTCATAACTATGAGATGAATTTTATACATTTAAGCTAAAATAATAAAGAACTCACTTTATTTTTCGTTATGCAAGTTTGATTCAACCTACTTTCATTAAAAACACTTAATTCGCACATCAAATGAAACTTATTAAACATTAGTAAAATAATGTAATATTATTGTGTATTTAATCTCTAACATCTAATTACATACATCATTGAATTCATTGATAAAAGTTAAAATTTCTCTTAGAAAAATTACCCGAGAACATTCGCGGGGAAGATTGCCCGTAATTTACGGCGGTAATTTACGGTAATTTTGGTAATAAACTAGTTCCTCTTGCCAGATTATTTTGAAAATTTCTATACAGATTACCTAAATAAGAATCAATTCTGTAAAAAAAGTTTAAAAAAATTTAAACTTAGACCACTTTCTCGATAATTACCCGTACGGAGAACGTTACCGCGAAAGTTACCCGACGATTCTCTCTGTTCTCGTAATTTACGGTAACGGCACATCACTACAGTGGTAACCATCTCTAGGTTTAACCCCGTCGGTTAACCCCGGGTTAGTAGAATGGTCTAAGTGGGCCTAAGTGCAATTTCTGCCTGTCATCTTTGAATCGTTACTCCCTTTGTAATATAATTGTAACCTTGTCACAGACAGGTAAAGCCCCAAATCAGGCCTGTCTTCTAAACCGTTTGTAGATATCGTCTGGCTGTCATAGTGATATGTCTGCTGTCTACAACAAAATGTACAAACTAAATAAATCTTTTAAATGATAATTTTGAATGATAAATATTTAATAACATTCATTTGGATTGATTTTGTTTGATATCTTACAGTTAATATTTTCTTCGGGTTGGTGTGGTGAAAATGTTTGTATTTCACCCGGGGGCAAATTTTGTTTAACCCTCGTGCCTTGAAACCCTCGCATCGCTCAAGATTCCATTTTTCAAACCACTCGCTACGCTCGTGGTTCAATTTTGGAATCAGTCGCTGGCTCGGGTATCAATATTAACACGAGCGGTTAAACAACAACTTTGCCCCCTTGTATAACAAATAACTATTTACGCGGTAAGCGCATTGTTATGTAATTTGTCATACATTCCAGAAGCGCTTAGGGCCTAGAGCTGAACTATTGATGTTTTATAAAAAAATACCTAGGTTTCCCAATAGATTAACTTACACCATACTGTTAGATGAACTAAAAATTTATTTTTGTTTCTTTTAAGACTGTAACTCAAAAGGATCCTATACTTCCCTAAGGCTACTTGTCAGTGCATATCAACTAGTAGGTATGCCACTACCAACCCTAACTTGCTGTAAACTTAATTCTATTCACATAAAATTATAATTGTTATACCCACGATGTACCGTGAAACCGGCCGTTGATCAATATTTACGCAATATTCACTTTCAATTATGTTGTTTATGATGTACAAATATTATTGTTAACGAGTTAACAAGACCGCTGTTAATGTTTGCCCATTCACGAAGTTAAAGACCACAATATTTGATCCATAACGATGGGGAACATGCATAAAACTTATGTAGAAAATTTTTGTAGACATAATATATTTATCTATCTAATACCTTTAAACGAGCAATTCTTGTATATTTATTTATTTATATGTATATATATTTCGGGGATCTCGGAAACGGCTCTAACGATTTCGATGAAATTTGCTATATGGGGGGTTTCGGGGGCGAAAAATCGATCTAGCTAGGTCTTATCTCTGGGAAAACGTGCATTTTTGAGTTTTTATACGTTTTCCGAGCTTTGCTCGGTCTCCCAGATATTCTACATAAAACCGAAAAGTTTCCTTGTACATGCAAACATGAGTGAATTTGTATGTAGAAGTACGAGGGTAGTCCCAGAAGTGACCGACCTGACAAAGAAAACAAAAGAAAATCTAAACTTTTTTTTATTATTTTTCTACATAATCTCCTTTTAGTTCCATGCACTTAGCCCAGCGATGTTCGAGAGCTTCAACACCTTGTTTGTAGTGAGATTTGTCGAGGTCTTCAAAATACCCATCAACCGCAGCCTCCACTTCATCATTGCTGGCAAATCTTTTACCACCAAGCCATTTTTTTAAATTAGGAAACAAAAAATAATCGGAAGGGGCCAAATCAGGCGAATAGGGTGCATGAGGAAGTAATTCGAACTTTAACTCGCGGATTTTGGTCATGGCCTTGGCACACGTGTGTACTGGTGCATTGTCTTGGTGAAACAAAATTTTTTTTTCGCCAGATGTGGTCGTTTTTGACAGATTTTTTCACTCAATTGATGCAAAAGGTTGGCATAATACTCGCCATTGATAGTCTTTCCTTTCTGAAGATAATCTATGAAGATTATCCCACGGCAATCCCAAAAAACGGAGGCCATGACCTTTCCTGCTGATGGAACTGTTTTAGCCTTCTTTGGGGCCGGTTCTCCTCTTCGAGTCCATTGCTTCGACTGTTCTTTCGTCTCTGGTGTGAAATAATGCACCCACGTTTCATCCATAGTAATATAACGCCGCAAAAACTCCGCTTTATTGTTGTGAAATTTTGCCAAACACTCGGTCGAAATATCTTCGCGATGTATTTTTTGTTCGTCTGTGAGCAATCGCGGCACCCACCTTGCGCACATCTTTTTCATATCCAAATTTTCAGTTAATATGCGATGTACAGCACTTTTTGAAATACCTGCCATGTCTGCTAGCTCGCGTACTTTCAATCGACGGTCATCTAATACCATTTTCTGGATTTTTTTTACAGTTTCTGGCGTAGTCACTTCATTTGGTCGACCACATCGATGTTCATCTTCACAACTAGAGCGACCTCGTTTAAACTCTGCCACCCAATATTTTACTGTTGTAAACGATGGAGCAGACTCCCCCAAAGTAGAATCTAGCTCCGTTTTAATACTATTTGGACTAAAACCTTTCAAATGAAAGTATTGTATCACATAACGATGGCCAATTTTCTCCATGTCGGAAAATTTGTTCACAGCGTTCACTATTGATGGCTACTAAACAAAAGACAAACGACGCTATGTGTTCGAATTTCAAATTTAAACTTTATAAAGAGGTATTCTGTTTTAAAAAAGTATTTACTCAAAATAAAAACCTCTTTAAGTGTGTCAGGTCGGTCACTTCTGGGACCACCCTCGTAAATGTAATTTTTCCTACATTCTGTTCATCGCATGCGTTCAACGCTGCGTTTATTGCACCCGTTATTAATTGTAGTGACAAATAAGTACTCGCGGGTTGTAGTTAAAGATAAACCATTGTTTAGCCGTGTGAGATGCAAGGGACTCCCAGAGCGCACATTAGTGGCGCGCTCAGTTCATAAATGGTTTAAATTACCTCTACTGTTGTGACTTTAACCCGAAAACTCGTACACCCACAGAACAAGTAGAATGGCGATGCGAGCAGGGTACGTGTCGCCGCGGGGTTTTGAGCAAACGCGCGCATGCTACTCGCCCGCGCTGACCGAAAATGAAGTAAACATGCCTTTTTGCGCCACAATAACGTTCAGATTAAGAAGCCAGACGTCAAATCTGTTGAAAGGAGGCGTATCCATTCACCACGCACACAAGGCGCTAGCTAGTTTTTACTACCGTTGCGCGAGTGTTAGTAAATGTGGAGAGGAACGAACGGCGACACCGGTTCCGATACCAACTGTGCGCGATAGCCATTCTAACCTCTTTAATATGTTCTGTGCGTACACCCATATCAATATACTAAATAATGTAATGTAGAAAGTGGAAACCCTACTGATAACACGTAAGCGGGTTCGAGCGTATGTTAACAAGCACGCTTAAATATAATCCCTATTTACAAAGTTCATAGTCCCCAGCTAACTTATCTATCCAACTTATTGCCTATCGCAAAACTTATACCAATTCCGGCTCTGGGGAAACTTCTCATTTATCTATACCAGCGGGCTCAGCACGGTTCCATTTTTATCCACTATCACTAAGCCCGTCACTTTCGCACTTACATACTTGTTAGAACGTGACAGGCATGGTGATAAATGATAAAACTGCGACCGTGCTACTAGGCCTGTACTTTGCTTCATGTGGTTGTTGTCTTAGAACAAGTTTATGCCTGACGCAGCATTCCGGGAAAATAAAGGAATCTGCGGCCCGATTCGAACTTTAAAATACGTCAATGAATAGATCTAGAAACGATATGGATTAGATATGTCAGTGTCAAATATGACGTTCAAACAAAAATGTCACTTTTGATACTGACACATCTAATCCATATCGTTTGTAGATCTATTCATTGACGTACCTCAAAGTTCGAATCGGGCAGTTATTTAAGCGTTTTCCAAAAAAAGTGTACATGTCATTCATGTCTTCAAAATATTGACTTCTTGGGCTCATTTTACTCAGAATCATTTGTACATTCACGCCTCATACATGAAAAAATGTGTCCCAAAATTTTGTATGAAATTTTTTTTTTCCAATACAAATAAAAGAAAAATTCATACAAGAATGTGACGATCAGGAAAGGAAATTTTTGGACACATTTTTTTATGTATGAGGCGTGAATGTACAAATGATTCTGAGTAAAATGAGCCCAAGAAGTCAATATTTTGAAGACATGAATGAAATGTACACTTTTTTTGGAAAACGCTCATTTACCTTTTCTGTCTATTATAAAATCGAAAATTGAAGTTTTGTCATATGCCTCTCTAATATTTCTATTGCTCGAATTTGCAAGAGTGATAGAGAGGCAGATAACAAAATATCAACTCAGATATCAGCTTAGACTCAAACACCAGGAACCGGTTCAAAAACTATTTGCAAAATTTGAATCAAATTCCGTTTCTAAATACCACAAAGTTCATAAAAAAACATACGAAATGAAGCTTATAAAACTCATTTGAAACAAACTAAACTTTTTAAACAAGAGGTTTACTAAACAATGTCAATGTGATAAATGTCATTGTACTCGTAAATATACATAAAACTCAAATTCATTCAAAACAATTGGCACGGTACACTTCTAACAATGGAAAGTGGGCATAAAGCTCTTTCAACGGGGTCGGTACAACAGCGCGGATTCTTTGCCAAGAATGCATTGTGTATGCGAATCCCTGTGACAGAATGCTTTCTTTACACAGGAAAGGGTTTCGCACATATTTTTCTGAGAATCAGTCCACGGTTTTTAGTTAGTTTTTCTACTCGTCGACTGCAATGCTTCAATTAAGGCTTCGTATACCAAAGTGAAATCGCATACTTTTTTCTATTATGGGACAACTCAACTATAATATTCATTTCGATACAGTTTAGTGAACTATAATAAAATTGACCAATCGAAAGCGCGGAGCAAGTACCAGGGCCTCATGAGTTACGAGAAGGTGTCGTTGACGGTCGCGTACGAGTGTGAAGGATCGCGGCTGCTCGCGCATCTTAGCTGTATACTTTTGGTTTTTTTACCTACATATATGATGCTTCTACTAGTTTTAAGTATTTTTTTTGTTGACTCGTAGAAAAAGTATTGTATACAATAGTGATATAATCAAGCTCTCCATTATATCACGATTGTATAAAATACTATTTCAGTTTTGTTAGGTAGTGAATATCTTTCGGGAAAAAATGTATCTCCCGATAATCCAGGTATATACGAGTAACACTAGAAATAGAAATAAGCTTGCTATCAGAAAGTTTCGTGTCCGTAAAGTACAAAAGTCATTCGTTGGGCAATGCATTCATTTTTATAACAAGTTACCTGAGGATGCTTTAAGATTACCCTTTCCAGCTCTTAAGAATTACTTAAAAAAGTCATTGATGTTAAAAGCTTATTACAGAGTCGAGGACTACTTGACAGACAAACATGCATGGTCCAAACCAGAAACTAACTAATAAAAAGTAGTAGCAATTAAAAACATTGTATTATGTATAGAGTTATAGGTGACACAGCTCAGGTAAGCAGGAAAGCACATCAAATATTATATGTTGGTAATTAATAATAATCAATCAGATTTATATAATATGTTTTCCCATTTCTTTTAATAACTTTATTTTCTTTTCCTTTTGTAAGAATTTGATATGTTTTCTGAAAGAGCTACGATTTTGTATGATTCCATGTACATATGTATATTTTCTAAATCAAATTTCTATTACACCTTATGTGTATAATTGCATGAATTCTATAGTAATTTAAATTGTATTTTTTCCCTTATTTTCTCGTAATGCATGTTAATTATAAGATGTAATTATTTTTGAAAAGATGTGTCCCGCCGAGTTTGTTGCCGGTCCCATATTGGGATACCCTCCTCCAATTGAGGGGGGATTTAAATCTTCTCGGGGCAGAGGTGTAGGGTTGGAGCCGGTCTACCTAGCTTTATTTGACGTTCATAAGCGCATTGTAATTATGCCTACTTGAATAAACTATCTTTTATCTTTATCTTATCTTTATCTTTATCACTTTAGCCTCTCACCCTCTTCTTGGCTTTCTTCTCTTTTTGGCTTCGTCCTCATAAATGCTTTCTAAAATGTCACAATTTTGCGGGAAAATCAGAGAGAGAGAACCAGAGCTTTACTAGTACAATTTAGACGAGCATTTGTTTAGAAGTCAAGTGAAACACACTAACTACAATAGGAACAGTGAGAGTTAACCTCAACTGCGGGCGCTTTATGAGGTTTTGTTCAAATTTGCAGTAGGTACCGAGTCAACAGAAGTAAGTACCTGCACTTTTGCTACCTAACTCAATAACGGGTGCACTTTGTTTGACTTATGTCGACGTCTTTCAAAGGTTGATGGTGACGTCTGCTCTTAGAATATGCTCACTTGAAACTGTTGAAAGTGAGCAAGGCGAAGTGATCAAAATGGTTTGAGTACTTTTATTTAAGTAAAAGTTTCACTACTAGGCAGAGTTCTTAAGAAATACTTAATTTTAAAATCGAAGCATTTTCGAACGTCTTTTATCAACTGAATTAAATTTTAACGAACTTTTCCGATTGTTATTCTTACTTTTTATACAGTTGAATTTTATTCATTCTCATTATCAAATACTGTGATTTAATATAACAAGAATAGTAGGTAATAGAATAGATTCTTCGGGGAAATCTTAATAACTTAACTACTTTTCCAGATATATTCGTGATGAAGGAGAGTACCGGCATTTTTCGCAAAGTGCCGACATTAGGGCACAATATTCCTCTAATGCGCGGTCATTATCTGACCCCCCCTTCAAGTTATCTCGCACTAAGTATCATCCACATGGGCTTATATTTAAATCAGAATTCTTTGGTTTTATCTAGCAATAAATTAGTCGTAACAAATCGGACTATTTAACGTGATTTAGTTTGAGTGTGGGAATAAGTGGATAACATTTTGGCTTCACATCTTAGATTGTTTTTATGTTCATATTTGATATTAAAAATGTGTTGTAAGAATACTTAAATTTTATTTTATTTTATTTTATTTTATTTTGAAATATGTTTACATGACCTTACAGACAGATCCAATGCGCCATGAAACTTAACATTAACATATACCAAGCAGGTACATATAACTATTACGAATAACAATCAGGTACAAACAAACAATTACAAATAACACAATTACAAATCACTATAGTCCCTTATCACATCCACAATTACACCTTAACGGATGTAGGCCTCGCATCCATCACCTCACAGAATCTCAGGCATTCATTTCTCACAGACACCCAACGCCACGCAAACAGGTCGCACTCGGGTGCTGATGCCAAGAGTGCATTCAACTGTGTGAGGGCACGGAGCAGCGGAGAGTTCAGTCGTGACACGGTGCGTCCCGCTGGCAAAGCCAACAGATCGCGTCGCCGCGGTCTGAGGGCTATCCTGGGGATGTCTGGCACATGTAGTCGCACAAGTCGACTCACCAATTCTGGACAGTCCGAATCACCTCGCAGGGTCCGACACGCCAACGTCAATAAGCTAAGGTTACGTCTCACCTCCAAAGAGTTGTAACCTAAGGTCCCAAGGAGATACTTTGTCGGATAAAGAAACGGGTAATATCCAAACATTTTCTTGTATAAAAACCTTAAAAAGGCTTTTTGTACCTTTTCAAGAAGCAAACTGTAGGTAGATTCGTGGGGATGCCAAACGATCGATGATGTCTCAAGCTTGCTTCTTACAAGTGCATTATAGACAAGCCTGATAGCAACAGGATCGTTAAACTGACGAAGGTTACGTGTAACGAAGCCCAGTCTTCGAAAGCAGTTGGCAGCAGGCGTCGAGATATGCTCATGAAAATGTCTTTCTATCACCGTGTAGTGCGTATATAGGCCCGGTTGCACCAACCACAATCAATTTAAGAGAGACCCCTGAAACTCCCCATACAATAAAATAGCGAATATAATCACGTGTACCGATTCGGTGTACACAGCCCTAAATATAACAGAGAGTAAAACTTCACACCGCAAAATACAAAGTCAAGAGAGAATAAACAAATTCCCAAAGTATAACACTTTATACTTTCCCTCAGAATCAATGCTATAAAGGTACTTTCGTGCAAAGTTTTAGGATTGGATTCGCCAGTTTCTGCAGACAAACAGAAAACTTCATCAAGACCCAAAGTTGCACACTTAAAAACCGAGAATTTAATTTGGATCCAAGTTTCCGGTAATCGCAGCTATTTTAGTTTTATATTAATATTAAAATACTAACTAGTAAATTCACAAACGAGAAATATCTTAGATAATGAGGAAAAGACGGTAAATTTTCTCATACAATATCATTCCTCCATGTATCTGTCAGTTTTACGCATTAAAGAAAATATAAGTTTACATAATAACAGGAGACCTACAGTAGAATTTCGTTATCATGTAAATTGCGGTATGTATTTTAGAGAACGAATAATAATTTCTCCTCCTTTGTCATAATTACAAACATAATAAATGTTTTTGCTTATTGTGCGTGTAAGTACACTCGCTCAGATATATCGAAGTGGCAAAGGTGTTCACCATATCTGAACAAGCACTCTAACGCCTTGACAATAGAGGCGTGTTCAGATATTTGTGAGCGTGATAATGGAATAGATTTTAAGTATTTATGTAGATTTTACCTCGCACAGATTATGTGGCCCAGCTGCACCAACGTTCTTGTCCTTTGCTTAAACACATTCTAGACGTTGCTTTAGGTCGTTCCTGTAATCAAAGAAAAAAAGATTTTTAGGTTTTTAACCATTTACTTATTCAGATAAAACTGAAATAAACACATATTCGTTTTTTCTATGCCATTTTAGTCGACGCGTGCGTCTAACAAGAGCGTCATCGTGAGTAGATTGACAGCTGTCAGGCTAGTGGGGTTACAAGGCGGTACAATGCGCGAGGAGAATGAAATCACATAAACTCAAATGCCAAAAGGCTTAATAATATCATGTTTTCTTTTTTTTTGGTAAGGCCGTGATTTCAGCGATGAGTTGTCAAATTTGACATTGTAGGTACAAAGTCTGAAAGCTCCTGTAAAGATTCCCTCCTTGCTCCTGATTTTTATTTTTGTATATACTTATGTTAGTTAGTAAGGTATGTATCTAGGGGCCTTAGTTGCCTGACAATAAATGATATTTGATTTGATTTGATTTGAAAGAAATTGACATTTGACAAATTTGAATTACATAATGTCTCTTTAATACGACAAGATAATTACGAAGCTGATAACGTGTTATGCCGTAAGATATCATAGTCATATAGGTAGGTCGGGGTAGGGATAATGGGTACCTAATACTACACAAAATTGGCATTGAAACGAAGTGTTAGAAAATTTCAATATTAAAAACGACACGTTTTTCTGAAGTGAAGTTGTTTAGGCTTAGGCAATGTTTGCCTATTTTAGTTCATCCCCAAAATATTTGTTGCGCTTAAATAAGTATTGAAATTAAATAATTAAGTATATATTATCATGTAGGTACGCAACTCGGTATTAACCGTGGGCTCTCACGTGGCAGACGTAAGCATATCAAATTTATTTTATAAGACACTAAACATGTTTTTATTACAAACAAAGCCTAGTAAAGCCTCGGATTTGTCCCGAATTTGTGAGAATTGTATTCGTTTTTATGGCCTCCCCCGCTTACTTCGCGGACATGTTTTATTCAGTGGTGGAATTATTATTCGTGGGCTAATTTTACGTTGAGTTTTAGAATAACTTATACCTTACTTTGAATTTATTAACTAAGGTGATAGACGATAAGTAAATTATTGAGAAGCAATTTTTAAATCAATTAATTTCAACACATGTCACTAAATTTTATTAGAAAGTACAATCGCGGTTTTCCAGTTTAATAGAGATTATTGCTGTTCCATTTATTACTTAGCTTCGTGCTGATCAGCGAATCAATCAATATTTTACGATTTCTACACATTATTAGTATTTACGAAAGGATTCTTTCTTCCTCCTCAAAATGTGGGAGTTAATTACGTCCCATTATTCATGAAGTTTCCGAACGTCCATAATTTAGGCCACTTTAACCATCTTTAATGGATATCAAAATGGCCAATTACTTATTTGTAATTTCATCAATACTCATCTACTTCGTTATACTTAATTGTTCAAAACCAACGTCCCAGATCCAGTGAACAAAAGGATCTTTCATCTTTACCGTAATTATTCGATTAAAACAAGACCTTTTAGGAATCGGAAAAATCCCTCCGGCTTCCGTAAATATTTTGCCTTTTGTTAGGGAACGCTTAGACTGATATTTTCTGTGAAACAAAAGCTGAAAAATGTGTAAAAAAACATTGTGTTTTAGAGCAATGTTTACTGTACATGCATAGACTATGAATCCTCTAGACGGAGTTTAGAGCAATTATTTCATGAAACCGATGCTGCCAAAAATACGGGGGTGAAGTAATCGCCACTCTTCTCTTTTCTGGGCCAGCCTTCATCATCTAGTCCTTACTCACTCGCTCTCCTACACTTTTCACACACGTACCCACCCACACACACACACACACACACACCCTAAAAGCATAATCACCCTCTTTCACACATCATTTTAATTAGGTTTAGTTACCGTATGTTACCTACTCTTTTGTAAGCCCCAAGATACAGGCTCAGCCTAGTTTGGGGCTTACCGGACAGCTTTGTGATTGCGTACCTATTTTATTGTAAATAAATTATTCTTATTCTTTATTCTTTTAACTTAAGCCTTCAAAAAAAAAACCTTATCAATCTAATGATGCAAAGTGTGTGTTTTATTTCTTTCTTTATTATTCCGTTTTTGAATGTATCATCATCATCATTTTAGCCTTCGGTCGCCCACTGCTGAGCATAGGCCTCTCTTATTGTACGCCACTTGAATGAATAAAAATACAAATATATTTAATATTTGATTCAATATATAAGTAAATACCGAGAAGCAGAGGCAACGGCCTCGAGCTAACTAGAGACACTTATCGTGTTAGATGTTTTGTATGTAAATTGATTTATACCGACACGTCGCGGCGGCTCATTGATCAATTTGTTGCAGACTCGATTGTACTATTGTTCTATAAAAAGTACTATAAGTGTGATATAGAATAGTTTAGAATGTAATAGAATAGCTAGACAGGTTTGCTAGAGTTGTATATATTTGTACAATAAAGTTTAAATAAATAAATAAATAAATAGAATAGTTTATATTATTGTAAATATATAATTTTAGTTTTTGTTTAAGTTTTTTTTATGATCAAATTTTGAAATCGAAAATTTGTAACCCTCTAACAAATACCCTGTCAACTGCTGGCATTAGTATGTCAATCTCTAGGACGTTTACATCGCTTCTGTGATACCAATGTGCTCCCTTAAGAGAAATATTAAACGGGCTGTCAACCACACTGACTAACACTAGTTAACACCAATCCCTCGTACCAATGTGTTAACGGCTAAAGAGAAATACTAAACGCGTGTTAAACTATCTAGCGTGAATCCAAAGGGAAACCAATTACTTAATAATTCGTAAAGAGAATTTACTGTTTCCGGGAACATAGGTCATGATTCTCTATTCTCGCTAATGAAAAATTAATTTGAAATTAGAATGCCTAATTGTCTATGTCCTATAACTTCAGATAGCATGTACTGGAGTAAGGACTATAACGGGTAATGGTGAAATGCAACTAGCGATTTTAGCAACCCCAATAACTACCTACTTGAAGTAGTTGACAAGCCGAACGCGCCCGAAGAATTTAGTTATATATGTATTAAAGCATGTCAAACACTTCAAACAGTCAATATATATTTATATTCGTAAAATCATCGCTAACACCATGGCTAAGTAATATATTTCATTCAGACCAGTAAGTAGTACACTTTTTAAAGGCATAGATATAGGAGAAAACGCTTGATCTTGGGATTTTTTCTATAAGCTCCTAGCCGATTTATTGTACCCTTAAATATCAAGAAGCATAAATTTACTTCAATGTTAGATCAAGAAGATAGTGCTTGTACCTAAAAATCTTTTCGTATTTTTAGAAGGATTCTTCAAATCTATAGCTACAAAATACTTAGCTGTTATTTTAGTGGTGCTAAAATCGGCCCGCCCAAGCCAGGTAGTTAAATAAATTTAGGACCAGTAAAACGTGCAATGGCTTTGATTTCCTTTTATTATGTCTTCCACGCGCGTCATTCCGATGTTATGGCGACACATATCGGTGTCTTTGAGTTTTTAGCTGTTTAATATTGAAGACACAATTTGTTTTTCTTGTATGTCTTGTAATTTAGTTTGTGATTTGTTTTAAATATGAGCCGGATTTGTTGTTGCTAGGTCACAAATAAAGTCAATTATTAGACGGAGCATATCTCTGTCATTTGGACACTCGTATTTTGCGCTGTTTGAGTGTAATACACAATAACAGTGCGGAGTCTTAAATAGGTACACAGTTGGAAAGCGAGGGTTTAATTTTGCATGTTGTACATATTCATATGTGAGAGCGGTTTGCTGCCAAAACAGCAAACAGTGCTGTGGCTGTGAGGTGAGCCGGCTTAGCAATCACTGTGCGGTTTTATATCAGAATGCTAAATGTAAGTATATTCTGAAATTTAAAATATGTCACTTATTTAAATATTATCAATATTAATCCACAGTCGTTTACTCATTTACACATTTTATCGTAAATTTTCGCCACGCTCAGTGAAATATTGAGTACTGTATAAACTACAGTACCTACTCTGACAATATTTAATGTACCTATACCTAGACTAATTTATTTATGAAACATTTGAAATCGGTTCAGACTCAAACGACACGAAAAAGCAAAAAAAAAAAACATAAATGAAGTTATAACACTTATAACATACACGTCATTTCCGCACCCATAACGCCGGGGTTTAGACACGGAAAAGACTCAAACAATATGAAAAAACTGACACGAGAACTGATTGGAACGGACGGAAACACGTTTCTTGAACTGACAGCGAGTTTAGCTGCGTAAAAATAGGAGCTCAATTCGAACTAACAAAACGATGTCGTGTGATCTTATTTCGACATCATCACTGGCTTATTATCTCGCTAGGACTTTATATTAGTACGATTCAGATGGGCTGCGAGTCAAACATACCTATCAAAAGCAAACGAATAACAGATTATTTTTTTTATTTCGGACGCCGCTCCAGTGGATTGGGTAAAGTAAATGTAACTTATTTCAGGGCTTGGTTTTAGGTCCCTTGTAAAAACCAGTAGTAAACTAAAGCAGACGAAATAGCCTAGCTCCAAGATTGGCCTTTTTAGGGAGTCTAGAATTTTATTTTATTGGTTGTGTGACATTGAACTTAATGTAAGATCGTGAAACGTTAACACTATATTTATACATGTGAAACCAAAGATTAAAAAAAAACCATACCTGTATGCATCCTCGTTACTACTGAATATGCTGTATACATATATTCATCATAAATCATAACGCATATTATATCACCAGTTCTTACAAATTCCATTTCTGGGCAAAAACCTCAGTTTTTAACTTGCTCGAAAACTACCTTTACTATTAACAATAGGTCTTTGCATTCATCTATTTTTTCCTACAAATAAGAAGTTTCTTGAAATGAAAATGCCAGGTGTCACTTCCGCCCTTAGGAAATCGGAGTGGGTGCAGGACGGCAAATTGAAATTCTTCGATGCCATTCGAGGCAAATCAAACTCTACAGGAAGAATTTATATCAGATTTACTACTTCGGTGATATGAGTTAGTAGTTTATTTCGCTTTTAGGAATGGATATTGTGGATATTATATATAAGTTTGTAGTTTACCTACATAAAGTTTAATGTGAAAAAGCCGCCGACGCGTCGGCAGGCGCCGGCCGATGCGAGCCGAGCCGAACGACGACTTTTTCGCTCTTATTGAGCAGACATAAAGCTTTTTCCTATCGGATTAGGCCAATTCCGCGTCGACATATGTGGGGGAACCCTGATGGTTCCTTTTTGACTATAGAAACTTATATATGTATGAAATATGCGATTTCTACACTATACATACGAAAGAGGGTAGATCGCTATGGTATGTGGGTAGACCACAATTAAACTCGCAATAATTATGTTTTCACCTCAGCAGCTCGAACAAGGGTACTTTGCTACTTAAAAACAGTGAGCAAAATCGCATTTTGCTCACTGAGTGAGACAAAATGAGCAAAATGCGATTTTGCTCACTCAGTGAGCAAAATGCGATTTTGCTCACTGTTTTTAAGTAGCAAAGTACCCTTGTTCGAGCTGCTGAGGTGAAAATTTAATTGTTGGTATATCTTAAGAAAACATGAGTGAATAGAGGTAAGTGATGAAGAAGGAATACATTTTTCGGGTTCTCTAATATGTTCTCACTGCTGAGGTGAAAAATGTTGTGTACTACACGAGATCAAAGTTATTTACATCTCGTGCGCTTTTGAGTCCCTTACTACGCTCAAGATTCTAAATTAGATTCACTCGCTACGCTCGTGAATCTATTATAGAATCTTTCGCTTGCACGGGACTCAAAATAAGCACTCGAAGAAATGTCAAACTTTGATCTCTTGTTGTACAAATAACTATTGTTACTCGGTAAAGATGGCATGTTCAACAGTGCCGAAATATCACGAAATACATGGTAAATAACCCCGTATTTAATAGTAAGTACTTATTTATAGTAATAAATAGTAATGGAGAGGTAAATTTGAAAAACAGACTACAAAAACAGTACTTAATAAAATATAATAGACACTTAATTATTGAGTTTAAAATCCAAACTTTATTTCGGAATTGGCCTAACTTTTAATACGCCTGAGGGCTTGCCGCGAACCAGGTTCGACGTGTTGCCTCTCTGTCGCACTTGTAAATTCGTACGTAAGTGTAACAGGGAGGCAAGACGTCGAACGTGGTTCGCGGTAGCCCCTCTGTTTACTAAATATGGTACAAATACAAATGCAAACTGGCGAGTTCCGAAAAGTTTGATTAAGTCGCGCTAATGAGCGCGCGGGAGTTCGCCGCACGTAATTCATGGCCTCACGTCTTTGCGCGAGATGTTTCAATAATGGAGATGTCAATTTTGTAATGTGTAGTTAGGTACAAAAACAAGCATGATATGGGTTAAGTTATATGGGGTAAGTTTAGTTTAGACTATTCGTCTTTTTTAATACTTTAGTTTTGGATACTAAAGGCTGACTGTTTTTCTCATACCAGCAGAATTGGGTGAGACTTCGCATTACATTACGTACTTACCCATAACATACAGAATTTTGGAATGTTGGTAAAGCATGATTGTGCAATAAATATTTATTAAGTACTTTGGGAATAGATGAACTTGTGGCGAACGAAAGAAATGGTGTTTAATTTCTAATTTCTAGTCCACACCCTATTTACATTGGTTTTCCATTATCCTGTTATGTCCCGATGCAGGAAAATAATTACTTCTCTGTAATGTGAATCTTGCGGCACGAGGGCGGCAAAGTAATCGCGGATGTCGCTGAAAAGTCACGTACGCCGCAAAACGAGATAGGTACCTGCGAAATTATGGATACGTACAGTAAAGTTGGCGGCCAAGATTTATTTGCGACGTTGTTTGGCGTTGGTTATAGGTTGATAATAGTCGCGCGTACGCTGCGCACAGCGTCACGTTTTATACAAATTGTGCGATCTTTGATACAACATAACGCTGTACACTGGATTGATTTTGTATTAAGCAGAACCGTTTGCAAATGATATAGTAAGTATTCAAATATCAAATATCAACATTTATTCAGCAAATAGGCCACAAGGGCACTTTTACACGTCAATATGGAATTTACATACAGCAAAAAAAAAACACATCAATAATTATAAAATACAACTAAGCCGTAAATATCAAATCAAACTAACATAGAGATGTATAAAGCCTCTAAATGTCGAATTACAAAAAACGCAATAACAATAGTATTGAAAAAAAAAAACACAAAGATACAAAAACTATAATCTAAAATTATTTAGAGATGTAAATGTCTCTAAGTGTCATCATAACTAAAAGATTACAATATATAGTAGTTAATCAAATTATCCTTAGAGATGTATAATATATAATAATAATTTGAGCCTATATACGTGTCCCACTGCTGGGCACAGGCCTCCTCTCATGCGCGAGAGGGCTTGGGCTATAGTATAGTCCCCACGCTAGCCCAATGCGGATTGGGGACTTTACATACACCTTTGAATTTCTTCGCAGATGTATGCAGGTTTCCTCACGATGTTTTCCTTCACCGACAAGCTAGTGGCATGGACTAACCTATTAGGACTCGCAATCGCCATTTTGAGTAGCGTGACTTTATATTTAGTTCCCAAAAGTATAGCAGATGTCTCTAGTAGTGTCAAATGTTGCAATAAGTGTGATTCTGTATCAATGCCATGTGACGGGTTGGAATGACAACTATCGTCATGCTCTCGTCTTGCCTCAATGTTGATAATATATTTCGTGAGATGGCGCTTCGACCATACCCCGTACTGAATTCGTTTCATTTGACGCATTTTTTTTGGATGTTTGATATTAAAAAAATATAAATATATTCATTCATATAAAATATAAATATAATAGCATTAGCGATGTCTTACTAATTTTAATAACTCGTAATACATTTTTCTGTCACATAATATTAATGTTACCGACGCGCGGTAACACGATACATTACATTTATAGTACATTATTGCAGAGGCCGGGAAAGAGCAATTCGTGGATGAGTTTCGATTTTGTCGGACGACGCGAAGCGGAGTCCGACAAAGAAGACGAATCCACGAATTGCTATTCCTGCCGAGGCATATATAGTGCTTTTCTCCAAACATGCGAGGAAATAAGCTCAAATAATAATTATTTAAGCATCAAGCATCACTCAAATCGAACCTTCACATCAAGAATGTCAAAAACAATTCCCCTCTAATTAATTTTTAAAAGTTAAAGGCACAAACTTATTCGGCCATTCAGTACCATTCAATATTCGTTCATTCAATATAATTGTGCAATATAGTTGGTCAAACCAATTTGTCAGTTAGTAAGAACCAGGAAAACTATACCCATCCTATTCTTTTGGGTGCTAGTACTAGAGTAAGACAAAGATAGTATGATTCTCTCTGTCTATGTTTGAAATGAGATAGTCCTTTGACAAACTATAAAAGCTTTAATATTAACACGGATTTAGATCCTTAAAAAATATATAAAAATAATCTTTGATTTTATTAAGCAGTATTCGCACGATCAGACACGAGCACAACGGTCTTGTAAGAACGAGACATGAAAGGCTTACTATCTCACTCTATCCTATAGCTTGAAATGATAGCTGATCGGGTCGTGTAGACGCGGCTCGCGGCTATAATAATTGGCTGTTTACGTTTTTTATTTTTAAAAAGTAAAAAACACTACAGTAATAAGTTATTACTGTAGTGTTTTTTTACTTCCCGTCCGCTAGAAAAGGACAGCGATAGTTTGATTTTTTTAAATTAGAGTTTGACAATAACGAAGATCTTCCCGTACTATTTTTGCTACAATAAGGTCATGGACTAACCTATTAGGACTCGCAATCGCCATTTTGAGTAGCGTGACTTTATATTTAGTTCCCAAAAGTATAGCAGATGTCTCTAGTAGTGTCAAATGTTGCAATAAGTGTGATTCTGTATCAATGCCATGTGACGGGTTGGAATGACAACTATCGTCATGCTCTCGTCTTGCCTCAATGTTGATAATATATTTCGTGAGATGGCGCTTCGACCATACCCCGTACTGAATTCGTTTCATTTGACGCATTTTTTTTGGATGTTTGATATTAAAAAAATATAAATATATTCATTCATATAAAATATAAATATAATAGCATTAGCGATGTCTTACTAATTTTAATAACTCGTAATACATTTTTCTGTCACATAATATTAATGTTACCGACGCGCGGTAACACGATACATTACATTTATAGTACATTATTGCAGAGGCCGGGAAAGAGCAATTCGTGGATGAGTTTCGATTTTGTCGGACGACGCGAAGCGGAGTCCGACAAAGAAGACGAATCCACGAATTGCTATTCCTGCCGAGGCATATATAGTGCTTTTCTCCAAACATGCGAGGAAATAAGCTCAAATAATAATTATTTAAGCATCAAGCATCACTCAAATCGAACCTTCACATCAAGAATGTCAAAAACAATTCCCCTCTAATTAATTTTTAAAAGTTAAAGGCACAAACTTATTCGGCCATTCAGTACCATTCAATATTCGTTCATTCAATATAATTGTGCAATATAGTTGGTCAAACCAATTTGTCAGTTAGTAAGAACCAGGAAAACTATACCCATCCTATTCTTTTGGGTGCTAGTACTAGAGTAAGACAAAGATAGTATGATTCTCTCTGTCTATGTTTGAAATGAGATAGTCCTTTGACAAACTATAAAAGCTTTAATATTAACACGGATTTAGATCCTTAAAAAATATATAAAAATAATCTTTGATTTTATTAAGCAGTATTCGCACGATCAGACACGAGCACAACGGTCTTGTAAGAACGAGACATGAAAGGCTTACTATCTCACTCTATCCTATAGCTTGAAATGATAGCTGATCGGGTCGTGTAGACGCGGCTCGCGGCTATAATAATTGGCTGTTTACGTTTTTTATTTTTAAAAAGTAAAAAACACTACAGTAATAAGTTATTACTGTAGTGTTTTTTTACTTCCCGTCCGCTAGAAAAGGACAGCGATAGTTTGATTTTTTTAAATTAGAGTTTGACAATAACGAAGATCTTCCCGTACTATTTTTGCTAATATTTTTGATAATAGCACAAATATCAATGATGGTCGGCCGACATCTTTGCCCCCCCCCCTTTTTTCGACCCGTCCCCCCCTCCATAAACCAAAACCGGTCAATTCGTATTCTAGAGATCACGAGGAACACATCCATACCAGTTTTAGGTATTTAGAAGAGATGTCGACGACTTTTCTCAAAACAGGCCGGTTTCCTCCAGTCTAAAAAAACAATTTCTTTTCCACTTTCATCAATTACATTCTTTATTGCCGGAAATCCCTTATCAGCCAAGACAATATCCCAATTTTTTAAGTAGTCTACTAATCCTGACTCGTTATTTGGGAGACACTTTTTCTTCCACCACATTCTTTTGACTTGAACGATATGAAGCCTCCCTGGAGTAATACCAATAAGCACTTTTGAGGTAAAACCCTTTTTATAGTGTGAGTAGCAATACACACGATTAGCAAAACTTGATGGTACTTCTATACTTGCTCTGTAGGTACTATAGGCAACTCTGTACTCTAGTGTTACTATACTCCGGACGGAAGCATTCTAGCCAAAAAACCAAATTTGATGTAACAGCTGCTACTTCTTCAACATACGGGCAGAATATTCTTGACACTGTTGTTCTATGAATACCGAACAAAACACTGAGTGCTGAAAATGTGACACCAAGTTTTATTTTCATCAAGAAAAGTAGAAGTCTATCTTTTTCGCTCACCATATAATTTATTTGTGTAGTTTTTAATAAAAAGTTGAAGTTGTTAAGAGTAACACCTGCAAGATCTACAAGCTGCGGCCGATTGCATAACAAATTACAACTTGCTACAACTAATATTACAAGCGGAACTCCTTTTCTAATTTAACTTATTAAATAAGGAGTTCCGGTTGTATTATTAGTTGTAGTTTGTTATGCAATCGGCCCCTGTTCGTTGGTTTTAATAAATTAAAATCCAGCAAAATATTTACTGTCAGTTATGGTGGCTAGATCCAGAGAAATACTTTTAGCAGTATTACAGACTTCGAGTTTTGTTATTTTAAAATGCTTAATAATCTTCGTACACTGGTACTGATATCTACATATTTCTGTTTGAACTTCGGCATCACGTTTTTTTACCATAAAATATGTACCTGTTGCACGTAAACGTCTTTCCTGGATTTTGTACACCTGTATACAGGTCCACTTGACATTCACTATCAATATTTTGAAGTCACACTAACACTATTTTCCAGCAATTCAAAGTCACTTGTATTAGTTGTATTAATAGCACTAACAGCTTCTATTTTTTCGCGTTTCTTCGTTCCATATAACGTTGGAACCTCGATATTGCCGCATTTTCGTCAATCCGTCTTGATTTGTCTCGATTCTTGGAACATAGCTGGGACTGGCTTGTTCATCACTTTCATCAGCCTTTCTACCAACAATAAAGTAAGCACTGCAAATTCTGTCGTCCGGTTTTGAGTGCCATCGGGACTATAACAAAATAATTCACCGTTAAAACTTGATACGTTTACAACATAAATCAAATTTTTGCGTATTTAAGGAAGGTATGATTTTAGAGGTTAGGTTAGGTGACTTACTTTTTTTCTCCTTACGGCAATTATCCATTTATTGCGTGTTCTTGTTTCCACACTACTTTTGGAAATCTATAAAATTTGCAGTCACTATTTCTGCTAGTGTTTACACAATTAACGACAACACATCTTGCTGTGAAGACCATTTTTATCTAAAACATATACATTTGATTGCTATCTGTGACAAAAAACGAAAGTCAGCCCTAATTATAATAATAACAACTAACTCACACAATGACACGTGTACAGATGCGCTGTTCACACATAGAAACGCAAATGATGCGGTAGTATACTCGGTCAACCAGATCTTGACAGTAGAAAAAGGCGGCAAATTTGAAAAATGTAGTCCCATAGAAAATTTGAATTTCGCGCCTTTTTTTACTGACAAGATTTGGTTGACCAGCTACCTAATATTAAAATTATTGCGCCATCTATCCATTCGTTTAAGAAAAACTAAGAACTACACCTTAACAACTACAACGTCTACAACTCTTCTAGTGGCAGCGCCCTCTTGCGGAATGGGCTACACAACCTACAGCCCGCTGAATGACCGACGCCATCTAAGTCTAATACAAAAAAAATGTTTTCTTCCGGGGTACGCTACTCAAAATGGCGATTGCGAGTCCTAATAGGTTAGTCCATGCTAGTGGTAAATATCAAATGATATTTCGTACATAAGTTCCGAAAAACTCATTGGTACGAGCCAGGATTTGAACCCGCGACCTCCGGATTGAAAGTCGGACGTCATATCCACTCGGCCACCACTGCTACCTAGAGATGTATAGGGTCTCCAAAAGTCAAAATCCTGTATACCTAATTAAAACATTCATTAAATTAAAGAAAATGATAGTAAAAATAAAATAGCACACGAGAACCGAATGAGGTGTGTCCATGTAATTATACTCAAAAATAAAGTTACTAAATATAGCTCGTGTTAGCTTAAATAGACCAGTCTCCACAAACAGCACCCGTTCACGAGTATGACGCGTATCTCAGCCATCGCCTCTCTCAACCTTCATTCGGGAAAGTGGCGACCCGATCAACAACGCCACCGTAAGCAAAGACTTTTAAGCGAGCATGACATAATATTCAAGCTGACGGGCCATATTAATATTTAAATTGTAATAACGTATAGCTGTGAGACACAACATTTTGTTCTTGTATGTTACATGAAAAACGGTATATCTTCACATAATTACTAAGCAAAATGCCCTATATTGACTAAGAGATGTATAGGTCTCTCAAGTGTCAGAATCATTGAAAATATAAATATGTACAAACAAATTAAAAATAAAATTAAAACTTAGAGATGTATAAGGTCTCCAAGTGTCAAAAACTAAAATTAAATTAAGCAATATAAACAATATACCTAATTAATCGAGAACATGATGGTCTCATGTGTCAATTCTACTGGACACTAGCATGATTAATTCACAATGAAAAGAAAAAAAAGAAAAGAAAAACAATAGGTACATATTAACTCTTATTATACTATCGAAATCAAGCTGCCGGCTTAAAGGCATCTCTATCATCTATAAAATCATTTACAGTGTAGTACGCCTTACTCAACAAGGAGCGCTTAATGTGTGACTTAAATTTGTTAAGTGGTAAATTCGCTATATCAGTGGGAACTTTGTTATAAAAACGTGTACAGTTCCCGATGAAAGACGTACTAACCTTACGGAGGCGGTGGGCGGGCACAGAAAGTTTATGTTTGTTTCTAGTGTTATAGTTATGGATATCACTGTTAAGCTTGAATTCGTGGACGTTTTTCCGAACATACATTGCTGTACAACGCTGGGTCAAGTGAAGATTTGGGCTCCTAATATATTTTGTAAATTATCAACTTCTGGGAGCGACGTCGTCCTATACTATACCTATTCATTTTGCACCCTTTTTTTACAAACGATGTCACTTGTTTGATTTTAGGATAGTAACAATCTCTGTTCGAAGTTATATCCAAAGCCGTTCACTCGTTTTTTTCCTGGAAGGATAACACACATCGCACTCCAATTAGTAAGGTTTACAAAAAAACCGGCCAAGTGCGAGTCGGACTCGCGCACGGAGGGTTCCGCACCATCAACAAAAAATAGAGCAAAACAAGCAAAAAAAACAAACAAAAAAACGGTTACCCATCCAAGTACTGACCCCGCCCGACGTTGCTTAACTTCGGTCAAAAATCACGTTTGTTGTATGGGAGCCCCACTTAAATCTTTATTTTATTCTGTTTTTAGTATTTGTTGTTACGGACGGACGGACGGACAGCGGTGTCTTAGTAATAGGGTCCCGTTTTTACCCTTTGGGTACGGAACCCTAAAAAATATAATTTTAATTAAACCGGTGTATAATTCTTGTACCGGTGTGAATAGGTACATTTAAAATGAGAAATTTTGAATACATAGAGATTAACTGTCGTTATTATCACCGTTTAACTGGGACGGTTAGAGTTATGGACTGGCTGAAGTCTTGGCTGATTTGTACTGAATTAAGTTAGTAATATTTAAACTGGATTAAATTACTAAATTCAGCCTTCAAGCAAGAAATCACCGCGTAACTTTTTACAAACTGCCTGAGATGAGTAGTAGACATGTATATAGGGAAGTAACGGCAGAGGAAAACCGAGGAAAAGGTGGATGGACTGTGTGAGAGCTGAGGGTCTACCGCGAACCACGTTCGACGTGTTGCCTCCCTGTCACACTTACGTACGAATTTACAAGTGCGACAGAGAGGCAACACGTCGAACGTGGTTCGCGGTAGGCCCTCTGATATGAAACGAACGCGAGTGAATGATGAGATGACGGGCGAAAGAGTAGAGGTATGGAAGAAAAAGACATGCTGCACCGACCCCAAATGGAATAAACAAGCAACAACGGTTGCACTCCGGGAGTGCCGATAGAAGTGAAAACTCACCTCACTATGTTACCGACGCCCGGTAACACGATACATACGTTTAGCGGAGGTATTCTATTTATTTATTATATATTATTATCATTCTCAAATAAGATCACACTTTTTCATTGACATGTTTATTTACATAGTGTTGTTGTACTGTTTATGTTTGTTTACCGGTCTGGCCTAGTGGGTAGTGACCCTGCCTGTGAAGCCGCGGTCCTGGGTTCGAATCCCAGTAAGGGCACTTATTTGTGTGATGAGCACAGATACTTGTTCCTGAGTCATGGTTGTTTTCTATGTATTTAAGTATTTGTATATTATATATATCGTTGTCTGAGTACCCACAACACAAGCTTTCTTGAGCTTACCGTGGGGCTTAGTCAATTTGTGTAATAATGTCCTATAATATTTATTTATTCATTTTATTTACTGCCATGACAACGTCAAATTATTTGAACATAGGTAAAGAGTCTTGAAAAGGAGTCCGCAACATAAATGTCAAATAACATTGAGTTTTTCTTTATTGATTAAAATGCCATTTAAATTATAAGTGGCCACCTTACGGGGCTTACGGTCACATGATCGCCTTACGCCCCTTACGGTCACGTGATTCCAGTAGTTTCGGAGATAAGGGGGGGGGGGGGGAGGAAATTGAAAAACTTTTTTTTTTAATTTTCTCATTTACCCCCCCAAAAATGACCTCCATATTTAAAATCATTTATTTACGTTATACGTCCATCTTTGGGTCACAAACTTACATATGTGTGCCAAAGTTCAACTTAATTGGTCCAGTAGTTTCGGAGAAAATAGGCTGTGGGTTCCGTTTTTTCCTTTTGAGGTACGAAACCCTAAAAATGGAATATGGGCAAGCGAATGATGATATATTTTGTCTCTATTTCCACAAAATAAAATGTTATTGACATCATAATAAAATTGTTCTCCGGGAAATGGCATTACTTACACTTGTACACTTGTAATATTTAAATAAAATTTTTACGAACCTGAATCGTTATTTAATTTATACGGTATTATAGAATATGGGTCATTTTGTCATTTAATCTGGGTTAAAAATGCACCATTATTTTCTTTTTGTTTGTTCCACGCTGAAACCTTTATGAAATTCAAAGTGGTCAGTATGAAGGAAAATATGGTAATTTTATACCCACTTATAAAAACGACCTTTCCAAAAAGGTTAGCCAAACAAGTATGGAAGAGCCGGTAGTAAGGCGGTGTGCATACCGACCCTAATTCGAAACACTTCGAACACACCCTTATAAAAGAGGCTCATTTTCGATACCTGTTCACCTTTCCGTGGATATTGGAATAGGTAGATTGAATCTATTGAAGACAAATTTACATTTGAGAAGATTTCGTCGGATGATAAATAGCGTACCGTCGCTTTTATCTGGTGTTCCTCGCTTAAGGCTGTTAGGGGGAGACTGACCGTTTGGTTTAATGTGTCACTTTGTAGAAGGGTTTTCTTGTCAGTAAACCTGCTCAGAAATATCCATTTCCTCCCACTTTTAATCTATTATTCTTTACTTTAACAAGACTTAATCTCGTAAACTTAATATTTCAAATGGCCTCCGACATTTCGAGGACGCCATAGTCTCGGAGAAAGGCCTTTAAAATAAATAAGTAAAATTGTGTGAAAATTCGTTAAGTTTATATCAGTGAGTTTTATTTTTCCTAGTTTCAGTTTTTCATTCCTATTATCTATCTTTTTATCACTCAACTTAGCATCTAGGTGGGCATTTCTCAGGAGGGCCATTTTTACGTGTCCGGGGCAAAAAAATATTGATTTTACTGTTCAATAAATCTGAATTAATTCAGGCATGATCTTCAGCATATATTCTGTCTGGAACACTATCAATCTATTTATTTATTATTTAAATAATACACGAAAAAATAATTCAAACCCGAAAAATGATGTTCGGTGGGCGTGTCCCGCACCCAGATTTTTTGAAACAAAAAAATATTACTTAAAATGGGGCATTAGATCGGAGTTATTATCGGTATTCACGCATAAGGTATTAGTTGACTGATCATATTCTTTATATCAAAATAATGTGATTGCTTAACACATTGAATAAAACCAAATTTACGATGTGTCCCGGGCTAGTGACTGATTTCGGTGTAATTTTTAAACCATGTCTGTACTCGTACAAAGTTGTAGACCAGGAACTCAGTGGCTCATACATAGTATGCTTTAATTGTGCCTTAACCGTTGAATAAAGTACAAGTACAGTCACAGTATACTAAGGCGCTTTTTTAAACGTTTCTCTGTCATTCGGTGGGTTTGGTCCTATGTTTTTTGAGATCGGTGGTGCAATTTTCTCCCACAGTTTTAGTGCATTTATCGTTATGCAAATGATTAAGAAATCCTTAAAAGTACGTGAATCCATCATTATTACATCACCTCTGTATCATTCATGTTATTTCTGTAATCGCTAAAAAGCGATCTATTTTGATATCACTGGTGTTGATTTCCTTGGTTTCGGTGGATTTTTTGACCACCGATATCAAGAATGTGATCACCGAATTCAAATCCTGCTTTGTAAACTAGTTTCTTGTACTTTATTTTCTAACTTAGCATACCTAAAAAGTGCAAGATACGTTGTATAACTATGCTTGTACGTAAATGAAGTCATAGTATAGGTAGGTACACAAAATCACTAGTTTAGAATGAGTAGTTTTTTTTCACCAGACTTATGTTAAAAATTGTAGAACCAATGTTCTTTCTCTCTTTCCGCTGTTGTCTTGATATTCTCTTCAAACCAATGGAGTAAATTATGTGAATTTGTCCTCTGTATCACTTGAGGCCCTACACCTCGATACCTTTAAACGTATTAACTCTCATTTATAGACGGATCTAACGCGAAATTTATCCGCAACCATGCCGCGACCATGACCAGTGAAACCTGTGTCGAAACGTCGGTAAATAAAGGTAATTGAATAAATTTCGCGTTAGACCCGTCTATAAATGTGACCTTTAAACGTGTCAGCCATATTAAATAAATGCTGTCAATTAGATCCCACTTCTTTTAAATAATTTACAATGAGTAGTTTTTTTTTTCACAAGACGTATGTTGAAAATCGTAGACCCAATGTCTCTTTCTTTCTATCCGCTGTTGTCTTAATTTCTCTTCAAACCAATGGAGTATATTATGTGAATTTGTCCTCTGTATCACTTGTGGCCCGATCCTACACCACGATACCTTAAACTTGAGCCAATTTAAATAAATGTAGTTAATTAGATCCCACTTCGTTTAAAATAACTTGTGTAGTTACATACTATGCAAGGTGCACCCACAGAACAAGGAATTAAAAATAAAGTGGCCTTCCAATGTCGAGATCGCTTCAAAGGTACTGAGCGTACTGCTCAATATTTCTAAAGCATGGCCATGAACACAAATTGAACATAGAAGTGTTTGAGGGTGCAGGAGAACATAATTAATAGGTGATTAGATCTTTAAGCACTAGTCAACCACTTCAAATAGTTTTAAATTGAGGAAGTTCACGCTTTAAAACTATGTCATTTAAAAATACTATCTATGTATAAGTCTAGCAAAAATATTTGTTTTTCGTATTATTTACATTGTTTTATAAGTGCATTAAATATTTTTGAGCATTGAACACTATTCAAAAGTTTATATTGATCGGGTGTAGGTAATATAATTTATTTTTATGAGTGTGCCGTCGGATTATATGAAACAAACATTTTCTCCTTCATGACACTTATGTGCGCATTTGTGGTCAACATGTCTGAAACTCGTTTCAGGACCATACATCGCCCTATTGTATGAGAATAGTCAATTAGTGTGAGATAACTTCTAGAGATGTTGTTTCATAAGCCGTAAATTGGTTATTTTAAAATCTTGAGTAAACAAAGGTACTAGAGTCAGACCAAGAAAAGTCTGCAGCGGATTTGACAACCCTCGCAGTGCCAGTGTTATTTTAAACGTCATAATTTCATAGTAGTTTGACACTTGAGTAAATAACACTTGCACTGCGTGGGCTATCAAATCCGCTGCAGACTTTTCTTGATCTGACTCTATCTATTAAACTTATTTAAGCTTACGATATCATTAGCCTCGCTACATCGCTTATCAACAAATAAGAATGAAAAATATGAATAAACTAGCTGTTGCCCGCGACTTCGTACGCGTGGATTTGTATATTGGTGGTTATATATTCTACATTAGCTTAGAACATTATGCAGCAAAATATTGCATTAGGACGGTTAATCATTTGTTAATTATTAATATTATATAACGCATGAGACTTGTCTTTCACAACCTACGAAGTTTCTAGCCCCTAACTAAATAAAACTGTTCTCGACATAATCCCTCTCAACACCCTTAAAAGATTTTCATGTCCTCTATTTAATAAAACCTACTACCTAACTACCTATTTACGAAGTTTGAAGTAAATAAAATTTGAACCCTATATAAACTTTCAACCCCTTTTTAACCATTTTAGGGAATGAAGTTTTAAAAACGCTGAAATTACTTTTCTTGTATTCTAATAATATGCCTCCGTACAAAGATTCAAGCCCCGTTCTCACAAAAATGTTAGAACTCCATACAAACCACCACCTTGAGGTATACATTTTCAAAAACGCTGAATTTTTTTTTCGGTTTTAAAATAATACCTTTTTATGAATTTTCAAGTTCCTAGCTTAAAATAAAATTTGAACCCCGTACAAACTTTCAACCCCTTTTTAAACCTGTTAGGGGATGAATTTTACAAAACGCTGAAATGACTTGTATTGTCTTCTAATAATATCCCCAAATACAAAGATTCAAGTCCCGGGCTCGAAAAAATGTTTGATATCCATACAAACTTTCAACCCTTTTTTCACCACGTTAGGGGATGAATTTTCAAAAACGCTGAAATTAGTTTTCTTGTATTTAAATTTAATATCTATTTGCAAAGTTTCAAGTTCCTAGCTTAAAATTAAATTTTCACCCCAAGACGAACTTTCATCCCCTTTTTAACCCCCTTAGGGGTTGAATTTCCAAAAAACGTCGCAATTACTTTATTTTGTGATCGGCTATTATGCCTTTCTAAGAAGTTTCAAAGCATTTGTAATGGATTCAAACTTTCAACCCCTTTTTTAACCCTGTTAGGGGATGAATTTTACAAAACGCTGAAATTACTTTTCCTGTCTTATAATAATATCTCCATATACACAGATTCAAGTCCCGCGCTCAAAAAATGTTTGATATCCATACAAACTTTCAACCCCTTTATCATCACCTTAGGGGATGAATTTTCAAAAACGCTGAAATTAGTTTTCTTGTGTTTAAATTTAATATCTTTTTGCAAATTTTCAAGTTCCTTCCTAATATAAAATTTGCACCCCAAGACGAAATTTCATCCCCTTTTTAGTTAAGTGCCTGCACATGATTTCGGTGTTTTTAAAATCTCAAATATCATAAAAACTATAAGGTTCTAATGGAGGCCTCCAGTACCAATATTTTTTATATTAAGGCTAGATTTTAGGAAATAAAGTCACGTATCAAATAAGTAAAACAAAATTTCGGCACCGAAGTCAGGCACCGAACGTCATCTCTGAGAATCGCCCAGGTATCGCAATTGCAAACCCGAGTTTTCTCCTTTTTGCACAGCAGTTTTCCATCATAATTATTAAAAAATTAAAAAATAAACCCTAGGTTTCATACTTCCTCGTCTAAATGCGGCGAATATTTCGCAAACTCGCTTTTTTAATTTACTTTTCTATGAATACACTATTTCTAAGCCACTATGTTTTATCAGAGATGGTTAAATATGGATTCATTAATATTCAGTGAAATACGCGATTCTTGGAAAATGGCGACGCGTAGAGATAAAAAAGGAAAAAGCGATTATTCTTTCTTTATTGCAACCATGGTATTAATATTATACGAGTACAATTGTTATAAATAAACTTACACAGTATCTCATGAACCCTGATTAGGACATAGATTAAAATTTATATGGCTGGAGAATACATATTTAGGTACTTTTTAACTAGCATTTTTTATCAATGGCGTTTTTCTCGTAGAACTCGTTATTTCAGTGTTCGAGCACGAATACCGTTGAAGCGAAATGAACCCCCGCTTTCCTTACCTGATTTTATTCAGAAACTCTAATTATATAGCTCTGTTAATTACCTAAGAAAATACAAAGCTTCAATAGGGTATTTTCTTACTAAGTAGTCAAATCAGTTACTTTTTTAGAACTGTCAAAACGATTTGCCACTATGGAATTTATATGAAACATTACATCGTGACGTGACGGTCAACTCACCTTTTATATTTCTATCCGATTTATTAAATAGAACTTGTGTTTAAAAATAACTCCTATCTGTGTTTTTCTAATAATTTACTGGTGCTTTATGTCATGAATGGTGTAAAATAATTTATTTCAAATACAGTCAAATACCCTGTACCTACTGGTTCACAAGGAAGATCAGAACGCCACCCCTGTAGGTAGTAAGTTTTTTTTTGTCAGAGGTGGAGGTAATCCTCATTGGATACTCCGGCCCCGTATCTGGTAGCATGCCCGACTCGGCTGTACTTAGGGCTTGCAATTCGAATATTCGAATATTCGAATTTGTCGAATATTCGACCTGTTTTGATATTCGAATATTCGGCCGCTCAGGTTTCGAATATTCGAATATTTTTTATTACTATAAAAAAATCTATGTCATCCGCTGTAGTTACAGTTTCTGTGTGTTTTACGGGTATTTACAGTGAATGAGGAACGGTAGGTACCCAAATACGAAGGAAATAATATTTTTACTGTATTCCTCTCGATAGACTTCGTGAATACATTGAAACCTAACTCAATTTAAAAGAAAACTAAATCAAAAGGTATGTTATTTTTACGGTGCGTAAGTTTTAAGTTAAAGGGTCATTCTGTTTATTCAGTACAAGCGTACGTTAAGCGAATTTTTGAAGTCTAAACCTTGTCACTTATCGCAATTCTCAAATTTAATCATACCAAACCTGCCCAACTTGGTAATCTAACCATGCACCTTTAGCTGACGAATAATCCACCCAGTACTCAACTAACTTTTTCCCTTAAATATTCCAATATTATATAATTAGCCGACCATTAGGAATAATAACTTGCCAAAACAAATAAAGTCAATAAAGATTCAAAATACAATGAAATTAAAGGCCTTTTTACAGGCCTCTGAGTTATTACAAGTTAATTTAAATCGGAAAATAATTACCTACAAAAAAAAAATATCTTACATACCTAGGTGTTTGGATGGTTAGTTATATTATTTCACGCAACGACGCATTTATAATAAATTTATCTAGAAATATTAAATACGTCTAATTTTGGCGTTTTACTTGTTTTTATAAATGTGGGCATCTTATAAGTAGTAGGCTGATAAAACCTAATCAATCAAGTGGATTTCTGCCAAATATCCTTAGTTTGAGCAATATGTGAAAAAAGCTTTTGAATAAAACGATATTAAACCGATTTCTCGTTCCTTTTCTTATTTTTTATAATATTCGAATAATTATTCGAATATTCGAATACGTCGTCAGAAAAAGTCGAATATTCGAATATCTGAAAGTTTCGAATATTTGCAAGCCCTAGCTGTACTGGAGATATTTCTACGCCGCCTACGGACTAAACCCCTCCACCCTGTAGAGTGTTTTTAACCGCCTTCAAAAAAAAAGGAGGTTCTCAGTTTGACCCGTATGTATGTATGTATGTATGTATGTATGTATGTATGTATGTATGTATGTATGTATGTATGTATATTTGTTCGCGATTATCTCGCGTTTGGCTGAACCGATTTTAATGCGGTTTTCAGAAAAGTGTTTCTTAAATTCTGGAGAAGGTTTTAGTATACATAGATCTGAGCTGATGCTGAACCCTGGCTGTACCTAGTGGAACTCAGGTTTGGTGCAACATAGGCTCACGCTGTTTTGGTCATCCGACACGCCTTGTTGAGCACTTGGGAGAGCAGTACCCAAGATAGAGCTGATGCTGAACCCTGGCTGTACCCAGCGGAACTCAGGTTTGGTGCACCATAGGCCCACGCGATTTTGGTCATCCGTCACATCTTGATGAGCACTTGGGAGAGCAGTACCCAAGATAGAGCTGATGCTGAACCCTGGCTGTACCCAGTGGAACTCAGGTTTGGTTCAACATAGGCCCACGCTATTTTGGCCATCCGTCACATCTTGATGAGCACTTGGGAGAGCAGTACACGAAATAGAGCTGATGCTGAACCCTGGCTGTACCTAGTGGAACTCAGGTTTGGTGCGACATAGGCCCACGTTGTTTTGGTCCTTCGTCACATCTTGATGAGCACTTGGGAGAGCAGTACCCAAGATAGAGCTGATGCTGAACCCTGGCTATACCTAATGGAACTCAGGGTTGGTGCAACATAGGCCCACGCTATTTAGGTCATCCGTCACATCTTGATGAGCACTTGGGAAAGCAGTACCCGAAATAGAGCTGATGCTGAACCCTGGCTGTACCTAATGGAACTCAGGTTTGGTGCAACATAGGCCCACGCTATTTTGGTCATCCGTCACATCTTGACGAGCACTTGGGAGAGCAGTACCCAAGATAGAGCTGATGCTAAACCCTTGCTGTACCTAGTGGAACTCAGGTTTGGTGCATCATAGGCACACTTTGTTTTGGTTAACCGACTTGTCGTCGTGTGCCTATGTTGCAGAGTTCCACTAGGTGGGTCGATGAACTTTTTGTAACTGCCTTTAAAAAAAGGACGTTCTCAGTTTGACCCGTATGTATGTATGTATGTATGTATGTATGTATGTATGTGTGTATGTATGTTTGTTCGTGATTATATTGCGTTTGGCTGAACCGATTTAGATGCGGTTTTCAGAAAAGTGTTACATTCTGCAGAAGGTTTTAGTGTACAGTACATGGATGGTTTGAAAAACCAATTGGACCCCGTAGGTGGCCATGCTATCCGTATACCTACCAACAAATTTAAGTTGCTGAAACCGATTTAGATAAAAATAGTGGGAATGGGAGTGGGAGGCGGACTCGGACTGGGACTGGGAATGGGAGTGGGAGTGGGAGGAATATACATACAAATCGTTTAGAACCAAAAGGTCATATTATTATTATTATGTTGTGTCGCGATTATCGTCGAGTTAGGCCATCACCAACATTAGTAGGTAGTTACTAGCCCAATATTAAATGGAGAGCCTAAGAAACTAGTATTTTAGCCCAAAACCTAAAATAAATGAAGTACCTACCTATCACTAAAAAGTAAAAAATAAAATAAAATAAATAAAAAAGAATTAAAAAATTAAAAATAAACAAAAATAAAACCAAAATAAAATAACTTAATATAATATCTTTTTTTAAAAAAAGGGAACCGCCTTCAAAAAACCAACCCACTGAAAAGTACAAAATAATTTTTATATGGCACCCCTTTACGTGTCCAGTCCCTATCCCGTCGTAAAGCAAATTTTTGCCAAAAAGTAATTAATACCTAATAATAAGAAAATTAATAATCATCCGGGTAATTACATAGTTTTTGAAGGCGGTGCCAAACCAACAAAAATATTCTTTACTACCAATCAGAAAAAAAAATACGAGTACGTAATACCTACAAGAACTAAATTAATGAGTAAACTAAGTATGTCTTTATAATGCAAGTAAGTGCAGCGTTCTTCGTTGTCTATAATATCGGTTCTCAAAAATTTTGGTTTGGCACCGACTTCAAAAACTAAGTAATTACCCGGATGATTATTAATTTTCTTATTATTAGGTATTAATTACTTTTTGGCAAAAATTTGCTTTACGACGGGATAGGGACTGGACACGTAAAGGGGTGCCATATAAAAATTATTTTGTACTTTTCAGTGGGTTGGTTTTTTGAAGGCGGTTCCCTTTTTTTAAAAAAAGATATTATATTATGTAGGTAGTAAGTAGATAATAGCATTTTATGACTCTATCGTGCCTGTGTACAAGTATCGGAAAAGCGGTCGGCATTCCTGTATCGATGCTTTATGGCCAACATATTGTATGGGAACTTCATTTTATACGATATGTGGTTTCAATTTCGATATTTACTTTTAGTTTTGTTACGGATAAGGGCAGCTTCAGACTAGAGTTAAGAGAAATAAAAATAAACTTGCTTTCAAAATACAAGTTTTATATCACTTGACATTACGCAATTGACATGTTTTAATATTATAAATAAATGAATATGAATATCCATAAACTACACAGGAAATAAGACAAGACCAGTGGAATAATCCAGACTTTTTTCTTAGAATTTGTTGTTTTCTTTTTTACTAGCTATCAATTCATAATATCGAGTAAATTATAATTTTATTGGAGGCTGATTCCAAATTCCAAATTACAATTTAATATTGCTTCTTTTCGCCCGTGCCTCCCGTTAAATAGTACTTACTTACATAAGTGTAAGCTAAATTCGTTACAATATCAATACAAAATAAAACCATTTTTTTTAAATTCGAATGTCGCTCATTGCATGGACTAACCTATTAGGACTCGCAATCGCCATTTTGAGTAGCGTACCCCGGAAGAAAACATTTTTTTTGTATTAGACTTAGATGGCGTCGGTCATTCAGCGGGCTGTAGGTTGTGTAGCCCATTCCGCAAGAGGGCGCTGCCACTAGAAGAGTTGTAGACGTTGTAGTTGTTAAGGTGTAGTTCTTAGTTTTTCTTAAACGAATGGATAGATGGCGCAATAATTTTAATATTAGGTAGCTGGTCAACCAAATCTTGTCAGTAAAAAAAGGCGCGAAATTCAAATTTTCTATGGGACTACATTTTTCAAATTTGCCGCCTTTTTCTACTGTCAAGATCTGGTTGACCGAGTATACTACCGCATCATTTGCGTTTCTATGTGTGAACAGCGCATCTGTACACGTGTCATTGTGTGAGTTAGTTGTTATTATTATAATTAGGGCTGACTTTCGTTTTTTGTCACAGATAGCAATCAAATGTATATGTTTTAGATAAAAATGGTCTTCACAGCAAGATGTGTTGTCGTTAATTGTGTAAACACTAGCAGAAATAGTGACTGCAAATTTTATAGATTTCCAAAAGTAGTGTGGAAACAAGAACACGCAATAAATGGATAATTGCCGTAAGGAGAAAAAAAGTAAGTCACCTAACCTAACCTCTAAAATCATACCTTCCTTAAATACGCAAAAATTTGATTTATGTTGTAAACGTATCAAGTTTTAACGGTGAATTATTTTGTTATAGTCCCGATGGCACTCAAAACCGGACGACAGAATTTGCAGTGCTTACTTTATTGTTGGTAGAAAGGCTGATGAAAGTGATGAACAAGCCAGTCCCAGCTATGTTCCAAGAATCGAGACAAATCAAGACGGATTGACGAAAATGCGGCAATATCGAGGTTCCAACGTTATATGGAACGAAGAAACGCGAAAAAATAGAAGCTGTTAGTGCTATTAATACAACTAATACAAGTGACTTTGAATTGCTGGAAAATAGTGTTAGTGTGACTTCAAAATATTGATAGTGAATGTCAAGTGGACCTGTATACAGGTGTACAAAATCCAGGAAAGACGTTTACGTGCAACAGGTACATATTTTATGGTAAAAAAACGTGATGCCGAAGTTCAAACAGAAATATGTAGATATCAGTACCAGTGTACGAAGATTATTAAGCATTTTAAAATAACAAAACTCGAAGTCTGTAATACTGCTAAAAGTATTTCTCTGGATCTAGCCACCATAACTGACAGTAAATATTTTGCTGGATTTTAATTTATTAAAACCAACGAACAGGGGCCGATTGCATAACAAACTACAACTAATAATACAACCGGAACTCCTTATTTAATAAGTTAAATTAGAAAAGGAGTTCCGCTTGTAATATTAGTTGTAGCAAGTTGTAATTTGTTATGCAATCGGCCGCAGCTTGTAGATCTTGCAGGTGTTACTCTTAACAACTTCAACTTTTTATTAAAAACTACACAAATAAATTATATGGTGAGCGAAAAAGATAGACTTCTACTTTTCTTGATGAAAATAAAACTTGGTGTCACATTTTCAGCACTCAGTGTTTTGTTCGGTATTCATAGAACAACAGTGTCAAGAATATTCTGCCCGTATGTTGAAGAAGTAGCAGCTGTTACATCAAATTTGGTTTTTTGGCTAGAATGCTTCCGTCCGGAGTATAGTAACACTAGAGTACAGAGTTGCCTATAGTACCTACAGAGCAAGTATAGAAGTACCATCAAGTTTTGCTAATCGTGTGTATTGCTACTCACACTATAAAAAGGGTTTTACCTCAAAAGTGCTTATTGGTATTACTCCAGGGAGGCTTCATATCGTTCAAGTCAAAAGAATGTGGTGGAAGAAAAAGTGTCTCCCAAATAACGAGTCAGGATTAGTAGACTACTTAAAAAATTGGGATATTGTCTTGGCTGATAAGGGATTTCCGGCAATAAAGAATGTAATTGATGAAAGTGGAAAAGAAATTGTTTTTTTAGACTGGAGGAAACCGGCCTGTTTTGAGAAAAGTCGTCGACATCTCTTCTAAATACCTAAAACTGGTATGGATGTGTTCCTCGTGATCTCTAGAATACGAATTGACCGGTTTTGGTTTATGGAGGGGGGGACGGGTCGAAAAAAGGGGGGGGGGCAAAGATGTCGGCCGACCATCATTGATATTTGTGCTATTATCTATGAAAAGGGAGCTTATTGCCGATGGCGCTTACGACACTGACATCGATAAGCAAAAAACGTAGTAGTTTAAAATTGGGGATTCTGGCACATGTTTAGTTGTTTTGATTCCCAATTTAGCAATTAAGTTTCTTTGAATACTGGAACATTCAATGTTGCTGTCTATCCAATGCGGAGGTCAATTTATGTTATGTGACGCTGATGGACTGATCAGTCATGTTGTGTTAGAAAACTTAAATCGGATTTAAAGGTCCCTTTGTAGTTTTTTATAAATAACTCTTAGACATAGACATAGAAAAGTTTTATTCAACATCACATGAAGTTGCACGCTTAAACGGTGACCTGTAGCAAAAATGATCTGATACATAAGTAATCTTCATAAAATTTTCTACATTAAATATTCTATACGCTTTTTCGCTAGGATCAATATTTAAAAAAATATTTAAGGGAAAAAGTTAATTATAATCAATTGTTAATATTTTTTGTAAACGGTGGCCTGTAGCAAAAAATGTTCTGATACATAAGTAATCTACATAAAATTTTCTACATTAAATATTCTGTACACTTTTTCGCTGGGATCAATATTTAAAAAAATATAAAAGGGAGAAACTTAATTATAATCAAACAATTAATCAATCAATTTTTTGTTAATAACTCGTAAACGGTGGCCTGTAGCAAAAAATGGTTTGAAACATAAGTAATCTACATCCAATTTTCTACATTAAATATTCTATAAAAAAATTCGGTAGGTTCAATATTTAAAAAAATATTTATGGGAGAAAGTCAATTATAATCAATTGTTAATAATTTTGTAAATAACTCGTAAACGGTGGCCTGTAGCAAAACATGTTCTGATACATAAGTAATCTACATAAAATTTTCTACATTAAATATTCTGTACACTTTTTCGCTGGGATCAATATTTAAAAAAATATTTATGGGAGAAAGTTAATTATAATCAATTGTTAATATTTTTTGTAAATAACTCGTAAACGATGGCCTGTTGCAAAAAATGTTCTGATACATAAGTAATCTACATAAAATTTTCTACATTAAATATTCTGTACACTTTTTCGCTGGGATCAATATTTAAAAAAATATTTAAGGGAGAAAGTTAATTATAATCAATTGTTAATATTTTTTGTAAATAACTCGTAAACGGTGGCCTGTAGCAAAAACTGTTCTGATACATAAGTAATCTACATAAAATTTTCTACATTAAATATTCTGTACACTTTTTCGCTGGGATCAGTATTTAAAAAAATATTTAAGTGAGAAAGTTAATTATAATCAATTGTTAATATTTTTTGTTAATAACTCGTAAACGGTGGCCTGTAGCAAAAAATGTTCCGAAACATAAGTAATCTACATCCAATTTTCTACATTAAATATTCTATAAAAAAATTCGGTAGGTTCAATGTTTAAAAAAAATATTTAAGGGAGAAAGTTAATGGGGAAGTTAGTGCACTGAGTTGTCCCTTTTGTCCCAGGCGATGCCGCTTGACACAATTGTTCCTTTGATCATACTTAATTGATGTGAAGCCTTAACCTGGATATTAACTTTTGGCTTACCCCCAAAAAGGGAGAGGAGAAAAGTGGTTCCGGCTGTACACTGCGCTCTGTTTGATATAAAGCCGCAATCCGATGATTGATTGACATAATTGTTCTCCCAGGAGGTTCGTGGGGTATTTGTCTTTGGTACGGTCGTATAGAGAGCGGCTGGGTGACCTCCAGAAAATTCCGACTTTTGGTCTACCGCTTCCGGTCAGAAAAATGTTTGACGGCCCGGCCAAACGGTCGGACCTAGGTGGGGGGGGTGCTCGACCAAATGTCATAGAGGTACCCTGGCAGTTTTTGACGCCGCCATTTTTTTGTCAAAATGGCAGACTTTTATTTTTTATTTTTTCAAGTTTGTCCTAGCGCGCTGAAATTTTGGTCACGGAAACTTGGGGTCCCCTAGATTATTTGTAAAATGTTTTAATTGCGGAAAAACTGGGCACTTTTATTTTGTATGGTAACTTTTAAACGGTGCGTGATAGGTGGGGGGTGCTCGACCAAATGTCATAGAGGGCCTCGAGGGAAATAAAACTGCATTGAAAAAAATTCAAAATGGCCGACTTTTTTTTAATTTTTTCAAGTTGGTCCGAGCGCTCCGAGATTTGGCATGGCAGGAGATAGAGGCCTCTAGATTCCTATAAAATTTTTTTTTTTTTTTATAAAACCCAAGATGACGGAAAAAATGGTAATTTTTATTTTGTATGGCAGCTTTTAAACGGTGCGAGATGGGTGGGGGGTGCTCGACCAAATGTCATAGAGGGCCTCGAGAAAAATGGAACTGCATTTAAAAATTTTCAAAATGGCCTTTTTTTTTTAAGTTAGTCCGAGCGCGCTGAGATTTGGATGCGACAAGCCTGGGGGCCCAAGAATACTATGTGAAAAATTTATTTGGAAAAGTCCAACATGGCGGCGGACACGGGCAAAAGTCAAATTTCCAAGTAGGTTAAGCGAGCCCGTAGGGCGAGCTTCAGGCTGGGAGGCCGAAGGCCGACCCCGCGGAGGGCCGTTAGGCCTGGAGCTTCACCCCGAGTGTCCAAGCGTGGCCTACCCCCAGTAATTTTAGGCGAGGCCGAAGGCCAAGCTGCGGGAATGACGAACCAAGCAAAATCCTATACAAAAACTGTGTTAAGCGAGCCCGAAGGGCGAGCTTCAGGCTGGGAGGCCGAAGGCCGACCCCGGCGGAGGGCCAAAGGCCCGGAGCCTTCACACCGACTCCCAAGCGTACAACCCCCAGTAATTTAAAGCGAGGCCGAAAACCGAGCTGCGTGAATGCAGCGCTTCCAAGCGTTCTACCAAGTCAACTGTCTTGATAAGCGAGCGTTGGCGAAGCGTCGAGGTTCGCGAAGGCCGAAGGCCGAGCTCCGCGTAGGGCCGAAGACCCGAAGCGTTACACGAGAGGGGGAAGTTGGAGCTTAAACACGACCCAATAGTAAAAGTGGCTTAGACAAGCGAAACGGCGGGCCGAAGGCCGTAGGCCTCCTGCCATGCCAAATCTCGGTGCGCTCGGAGCAACTTGAAATTTAAAAAAAAAAAAGTCGGCCAGTTTGATTTTTTTTCAATGCAGTTTTATTTCCCTCGAGGCCCTCTATGTTATTTGGTCGAGCACCCCCCACCTATCATCCATCGTTTAAAAGTTACCATACAAAATAAAAGTGCCCAGTTTTTCCGCAAATAAACATTTTACAAAAAAAAAATTTTTCATAGGAATCTAGAGGACCCCGACTTTTCGTGACCAAAATTTCGGCGCGCTAGGACAAACTTGAAAAAATAAAAAAATAAAGTCGGCCATTTTGAAAAAAAAAATGGCGGCGTCAAAATCTGCCAGGGTAAAATATGACATTTGGTCGAGCACCTCCCACCTAAATCCGACCGTTTGGCCGGGCCGTCAAACATTTTTCTGACCGGAAGCGGTAGACCAAAAGTCGGAATTTTATGGAGGTGACCCAGCCGCCCTCTATACGACCGTACCAAAGACAAATACCCCACGAACCTGCTTCTGGGAGAACAATTATGTCAATCAATCATCGGATTGCGGTTTTATATCAAACAGAGCGCAGTGTACAGCCGGAACCACTTTTCTCCTCTCCCTTTTTGGGGGGAAGCCAAAAGTTAATATCCAGGTTAAGACTTCAGATCAATTAAGTATGATCCAAGGAACAATTGTGTCAAGCGGCATCGCCTGGGACAAAAGGGACAACTCAGTGCACTAACTTCCCCATTAACTTTCTCCCTTAAATATTTTTTTAAATATTGAACCTACCGAATTTTTTATACAATATTTAATGTAGAAAATTGGATGTAGATTACTTATGTTTCAAAACATTTTTTACTACAGGCCACCGTTTACGAGTTATTAACAAAAAATATTAACAATTGATTATAATTAACTTTCTCCCTTTTATATTTTTTTAAATATTGATCCCAGCGAAAAAGTGTACAGAATATTTAATGTAGAAAATTTTATGTAGATTACTTATGTATCAGAACATTTTTCGCTACAGGCCACCGTTTACGAGTTATTTACAAAAAATATAAACAATTGATTATAATTAACTTTCTCCCTTAAATATTTTTTTAAATATTGATCCTAGCGAAAAAGCGTATAGAATATTTAATGTAGAAAATTTTATGAAGATTACTTATGTATCAGAACATTTTTGCTACAGGCCACCGTTTAAGAGTTAATTATAAAAAACTACAAAGGGACCTTTAAATCCAATTTAAGTTTTCTAACACAACATGACTTCATCAGTTCATCAGCGTCACATAACATAAATTTACCTCCGCATTGGATAGACAGCAACATTGAATGTTCCAGTATTCAAAGAAACTTAATTGCTAAATTGGGAATCAAAACAACTAAACATGTGCCAGAATCCCCAATTTTAAACTACTACGTTTTTTGCTTATCGATGTCAGTGTCGTAAGCGCCATCGGCAATAAAGTCCCTTTTCATAGATAATAGCACATTTGTTCACATCTTGAGTCCTATGCGACCGATCGGTTCGTGTGAGGTGTCGTTTGAAAGAGTATTAAATGTGCTATTATTGTTTCATAATAACTGTAGTCAATTACAAAATATTTTAAAATATTTGAGTTTTTACCGTGCATGGATGGCATAAGTAATGAAATGATTAACTATGCGTCTAACTCAATAAATTACAACTATACCGCAATTATTTTATTACAAAATATACGAGACATTTCATTAGCTTACCAAAAACATAATAGACCCCGAGCCAGGCGCAAATTTCGTCAGTCATCGCCTCCCGGGTGAAAACTCGTATACTGGTTAACGGCCATATATGATGAGCCCTCGTGGACGTCAGCTGCCGCTACGTTATGACTTGGTTATATAATATCATACACCATTAAAACTTATAGACCGCGAGCCACGAACAGGTTTCCATGACCAATTAACGGCTACGTATGATGAATCCTCGTGGACGTCAGCTGCCGCTCCGTTGGTGGGTTGAGGAATGGCAGCCACCGAAACATGTAAAAAAAATTGCGGTAAAGTTATAATTTATTGAGTTAGACGCATGTTTTGTCAGTACTTATGCCATCCATGCACGGTAAAAAATCATATATTTTACAATATTTTGTAAACGACTACAGTTATGACTACGGTTATTATGAAACAATAATACCACGTTTAATACTCTTTCAAACGACATCTCACACGAACCGATCGGTCCCATAGGAGAGCGTTCAAGTATTACGTAACGCAATTTTTGGACATTTTTGACCCCCCCTCCCCCCCATGTAACGCGCCGTAACGTTTTTCTGTAACCCCCCTAAAGGCCACAATTATGTTGCGTAAAGTACCGTAAAGTGGCGAAAAGTTCTGAGGGTTAAAAAACAATGTTACGTAACGCGTAGTTTAAACCCCCCCTCCCGCCTTTGTAACGCATCGTAACGTTTTACAAGAACCCCCCCACCCCCAAATTCGTTACGTAATACTTGAACGCTCCCTAGGACTCAAGATGTGAACATATCAATGCTGGTCGGCCGCCCACTATCCCCCCTTTTTTTCGACACGTCCCCCCCTCCATAAACTAAAACCGGTCAATTCGTATTCTACAGACCACGAGGAACACATCCATACCAGTTTTAGGTATTTAGAAGAGATGTCGACGAAAATCGTGAAGGAGACGACTTTTGTTTAATTTACCTATAGACTATTATTATGTCACCTTTTCTCCAGAATAAAGGTGAATTTACAAGGGAAGTGACCGATGCAACTTATAAAATAGCTCGAGTCAGAATTCATGTCGAAAGAATAATGCAGCACTTAATAATTTATCAGATACTACATAAAATTCCTGTAAATGTATTTTATCATAAACTGAAATAAATGTCATATACTCAGAAAAAAACAGAGACCACCGACCGAGATCGAGAGGTAACAGGCACCTGCCGCGATAGCAGAGGACGCTGGTTCGATTCCAGCCTGGGGCACTAGAGGCTAGGGTCACTTTTTCTGAGTATATGACATTTATTTCAGTTTATAATTTATATAGTAGTGTGACTACTCAAAATAATAACAAATTAAAATATTTTCTAAAAATAATTTAATTTGTTCTAGTATGTTATTTTATCATATTGATGATATATTACATGTTTAACCCTTTAACCGCCAGAGTCTGATATATAAGACATTACATATCCAGCTCATCTCGCCACAGTCTGATGAATAAGATAAAGATCTGATTTGGTTTTTACAGCACATTTATAACTCCCGTAACTATGCCAACCTTACTCTGCGTGGTACAATTACTGTCGGTGGTGACACGAGCACGCTCGATCAAAAATTGCTGACGGTTAAAAGGTTAATTGTTGGGTACTAGTAAACCTGCAACCACCTATATTTTCAAACAAATAAAACAACAGTTATTTTTACAATATTTACATTATTTAAAAAGCTATTAAAACATTGCATTTTTATTTAAATTTGTTTTTATTTCACACATAAAACCTGTAAATATTATGTGACTTTTCATGCCTGAAGGACCCTTATGCACATGGAGCATAAGGAACCACAGGCATTGACCACCACATATTTATAACATGGGCCCGTGGACCTATGAAAATGTGTCAGTCAGGTTAGGGTTTAATATGTCCAAGCACTGGACTGATCAACATTTTTATAAGTCTAATGTACAGTCAAGTCAAGTACAATGGATTAAGGTTAAGAAATGCATACATATTTATGAACTCTACTGTACATACCATTAGTCATATTCCTTTATTTCAGTCACATGCATAAACTTACAGCTAAGGATGCCAAAACGCTTATGTGGTAGGGACAATACATACATCAGAATCAAACATAGTCTAAAGCTAAAGATTATTAAAACAAAACAAAAACAATCAAATAAGGTCAGGTTAATATTTAGGTATGCTAGGATTCTAAGATATAAAAATGTTGAGTTCCTTACTTACAGGCCTTCCAGCTAGGTATGCGTATTGCAAATTTTCACAAAGCGTGATACTGCAATATTCAGCTTTACTATACATATAAAAAAAACAGTAATAAACATTTTGAGTTAACAACATTTAAACATATTATTTTACTTAATACTACTACTACATACTACTATTTGAAAAGTTAATTACCTAACATTGTATTGATTATATTTTTTCTGTAAAACTACGCTTTGGCTGGTTTTTCTCACTCAAAGTTTGGTTTGTTCTTGTAGAATACAAGAGCCGTAGATAATGAGCGAAGTAAAATTATTCACTTATTAAAATTGCTGCTTTAATAAAGTCTTTGTCTCTGTCTACTCTTACTATACAACTACCTTTTGGTGAATATATAAAGAGATCATACATAGTCATACCAGTGACATACATTTGCACTTGGATTTGGGTATAAGTTAATATGGTTTGCTTCTTTTTAATTCTGGTTGATCATTCACAAACTGCGAATATTGCACATTATGACATTACATTTTTGTTTATCAAAATCTGCAATAGGTGGTTTTTACAACATACAGGACATTTAACTTCTACTAACACTGACACATTCATCGCATATAACAACACCATCTACACTAGTGCACAACCAAGGCTGATCTTTGCTAACAATCACTCCGACACAAGAAATTCTTAGTCTCCTCGCCGAGTACCACTCTTCAGACATTGATTGTTCTATTGTGTCACTACAGAATTTAAAAATGTCTTTATCTGCCAACGCAACATTTGCTTCATAAAAGTTTTTCTAATGTTTTTTCTATGACTAAAAAAAATTTTTCTATGACTTTTTAGTCTAGCTTCACTTTTGTACACATCAAACTCTTTTCTAAAAATACTAAAGTTTTCAAGACATGTAACACATTCTTCTTTTTTTTTATCAGTCTGTTCTACTAAATTTTCCGACAACCTTGCTAACGGAAATTTCAATATCTTCTGTACAATTTATTTCAGCAACTTCCAGTACACGTTTCAAGGCACAATCTTCCTTTAAATCTGTGACATCGAACTGAAAAGGTTCACACTTGTGTTTCTTTGATGTAGGATACATTTCGTGGAAGTATCTCCCTTTGGAATACTTTTCGTTCGTAAATTGTCGAACACTTGGCTTGCCCCATTTTTGTTCCTGGCTGGTTTAGGTGGAACTCTCTTCATGATTGATGTAGTAAATTAGTGCTGCAATGCTGCTTGAATTTGCCACTTTTGTTATAAACAATCGCATGTTACTCTAGTAACATGACGATTGATATTACGAATTAAGGCTGTCTTATACGCTGTCGCCGTCACAGAGGCTTGACGAACCACTCGGGCTTTGATTATGTAGCTCCTGTCGCCTTGCCAGATGTCTTGCACCTCCAGTACGTGCCGGTAACGACCAAATTTCATGGGTTATGGCACGAAAAACCCTGTTCCCGTCAGAAGCACGTTCATTTTAACTGAAAACCACAATGCTAATGTAATTGTCAATACAGCCGTCGTCCAAATATGTCGAATAATTATACTGTAATATCATTAGATTTCATTGAAATTATTACGATGTTTACTTACTTCACGTTTGAAAGTTTTCTGACAGAATATCTCAAAGTTGCGCTCGCTAGGACAGAGAGTCATACTATCTTTGTCTTACACTAGTACTATCACCCAAAAGAAAAGGATGAGTATAGTTTTTTTTGTTCCTATTTACTGATCTATACCTATATTCGATTTTTCAAAGATATCTTTGATACGTCAAATACGTAAAGGCGTATCCAGATTAGTCAATTTTTCACCAATCTGGAAGGGAAGGGAATCGAATCAGGAGGTGCGGACGCAAACGGCAATTTGGCTCACTGATTCGATTGCCCGATCAAATCAGGAGGTGCGGACACAAAAATGCCAATTTTCGAAGCTAGTATCTATGGAATGCTAGGATCTGTACGTACTTTTTACAATCTGATCAAATTCTCGTGTCGAATCAGGCCGTGCGGACGCAAATACCAATTTGATTCCCCGATCACATCAGCAGGTGCGGACACAAAAATGACAAATTTCATAGTAGAATGCAAATTGGTGATTTAATTTCTGTACGTGTGGACGCTAGGCAAGATAAGATTGGCCAAATATTTTCCTGAACAAATCGACTGATTTGATCAGTCCCGTCTGGATACCCACTAATTGGCCAATCTCATTTAGCATCCACACGTAGGTACACAAATTAAATCACCAATTTGCATTCCATAGATAATTACTGTGAAAATTGGCATTTTTGTGTCCGCACCTGCTTATTTGATCGGGGAATCAAATTGGTATTTGCGTCCGCTCGGCCTGATTCGATCGGAGAATTTTATCAGACTGGCGAAAAATTGACTAGTCTGGATACGCCTTTATGCATTACTTACCTTTTTAGGGTTCCGTACCCAAAGGGTAAAAACGGGACCCTATTACTAAGACTCCGCTGTCCGTCCGTCCGTCTGTCACCAGGCTGTATCTCACGAACCGTGATAGCTAGACAGTTGAAATTTTCACAGATGATGTATTTCTGTTGCCGCTATAACAACAAATACTAAAAACAGAATAAAATAAAGATTTAAGTGGGGCTCCCATACAACAAACGTGATTTTTGACCGAAGTTAAGCAACGTCGGGCGGGGTCAGTACTTGGATGGGTGACCGTTTTTTGCTTGTTTTGCTCTATTTTTAGGGTTCCGTAGCCAAATGGCAAAAAACGGAACCCTTATAGATTCGTCATGTCTGTCTGTCTGTCCGTCTGTTTGTCCGTCCGTATGTCACAGCCACTTTTCTCCGAAACTATAAGAACTATACTGTTGAAACTTGGTAAGTAGATGTATTCTGTGAACCGCATTAAGATTTTCACACAAAAATAGAAAAATAACAATTAATTTTTGGGGTTCCCCATACTTCGAACTGAAACTCAAAAATTTTTTTTTCATCAAACCCATACGTATGGGGTATCTATGGATAGGTCTTCAAAAATGATATTGAGGTTCCTAATATCATTTTTTTCTAAACTGAATAGTTTGCGCGAGAGACACTTCCAAAGTGGTAAAATGTGTGTCCCCCCCCCCCTAACTTCTAAAATAAGAGAATGATAAAACTAAAAAAAATATATGATGTACATTACCATGTAAACTTCCACCGAAAATTGGTTTGAACGAGATCTAGCAAGTAGTTTTTTTTTTAATACGTCATAAATCGCCTAAATACGGAACCCTTCATGGGCGAGTCCGACTCGCACTTGGCCGCGTTGATGGTGCGGAACCCTCCGTGCGCGAGTCCAACTCGCACTTGTTACATATGTTGAGTATAATATTTGAGGTTGTCATGGTACCCAGTGTAAATAAATATGTCAATAAAAAAATAGAACTTTATCAAATATATTACAAATAGGTAAAAATACTTTTCTCCAATATGCTCGGAAATGTTCACCTTATTGTAGCAAAAATAGTACGGGAAGATCTTCGTTATTGTCAAACTCTAATTTAAAAAAATCAAACTATCGCTGTCCTTTTCTAGCGGACGGGAAGTAAAAAAACACTACAGTAATAACTTATTACTGTAGTGTTTTTTACTTTTTAAAAATAAAAAACGTAAACAGCCAATTATTATAGCCGCGAGCCGCGTCTACACGACCCGATCAGCTATCATTTCAAGCTATAGGATAGAGTGAGATAGTAAGCCTTTCATGTCTCGTTCTTACAAGACCGTTGTGCTCGTGTCTGATCGTGCGAATACTGCTTAATAAAATCAAAGATTATTTTTATATATTTTTTAAGGATCTAAATCCGTGTTAATATTAAAGCTTTTATAGTTTGTCAAAGGACTATCTCATTTCAAACATAGACAGAGAGAATCATACTATCTTTGTCTTACTCTAGTACTAGCACCCAAAAGAATAGGATGGGTATAGTTTTCCTGGTTCTTACTAACTGACAAATTGGTTTGACCAACTATATTGCACAATTATATTGAATGAACGAATATTGAATGGTACTGAATGGCCGAATAAGTTTGTGCCTTTAACTTTTAAAAATTAATTAGAGGGGAATTGTTTTTGACATTCTTGATGTGAAGGTTCGATTTGAGTGATGCTTGATGCTTAAATAATTATTATTTGAGCTTATTTCCTCGCATGTTTGGAGAAAAGCACTATATATGCCTCGGCAGGAATAGCAATTCGTGGATTCGTCTTCTTTGTCGGACTCCGCTTCGCGTCGTCCGACAAAATCGAAACTCATCCACGAATTGCTCTTTCCCGGCCTCTGCAATAATGTACTATAAATGTAATGTATCGTGTTACCGCGCGTCGGTAACATTAATATTATGTGACAGAAAAATGTATTACGAGTTATTAAAATTAGTAAGACATCGCTAATGCTATTATATTTATATTTTATATGAATGAATATATTTATATTTTTTTAATATCAAACATCCAAAAAAAATGCGTCAAATGAAACGAATTCAGTACGGGGTATGGTCGAAGCGCCATCTCACGAAATATATTATCAACATTGAGGCAAGACGAGAGCATGACGATAGTTGTCATTCCAACCCGTCACATGGCATTGATACAGAATCACACTTATTGCAACATTTGACACTACTAGAGACATCTGCTATACTTTTGGGAACTAAATATAAAGTCACGCTACTCAAAATGGCGATTGCGAGTCCTAATAGGTTAGTCCATGACCTTATTGTAGCAAAAATAGTACGGGAAGATCTTCGTTATTGTCAAACTCTAATTTAAAAAAATCAAACTATCGCTGTCCTTTTCTAGCGGACGGGAAGTAAAAAAACACTACAGTAATAACTTATTACTGTAGTGTTTTTTACTTTTTAAAAATAAAAAACGTAAACAGCCAATTATTATAGCCGCGAGCCGCGTCTACACGACCCGATCAGCTATCATTTCAAGCTATAGGATAGAGTGAGATAGTAAGCCTTTCATGTCTCGTTCTTACAAGACCGTTGTGCTCGTGTCTGATCGTGCGAATACTGCTTAATAAAATCAAAGATTATTTTTATATATTTTTTAAGGATCTAAATCCGTGTTAATATTAAAGCTTTTATAGTTTGTCAAAGGACTATCTCATTTCAAACATAGACAGAGAGAATCATACTATCTTTGTCTTACTCTAGTACTAGCACCCAAAAGAATAGGATGGGTATAGTTTTCCTGGTTCTTACTAACTGACAAATTGGTTTGACCAACTATATTGCACAATTATATTGAATGAACGAATATTGAATGGTACTGAATGGCCGAATAAGTTTGTGCCTTTAACTTTTAAAAATTAATTAGAGGGGAATTGTTTTTGACATTCTTGATGTGAAGGTTCGATTTGAGTGATGCTTGATGCTTAAATAATTATTATTTGAGCTTATTTCCTCGCATGTTTGGAGAAAAGCACTATATATGCCTCGGCAGGAATAGCAATTCGTGGATTCGTCTTCTTTGTCGGACTCCGCTTCGCGTCGTCCGACAAAATCGAAACTCATCCACGAATTGCTCTTTCCCGGCCTCTGCAATAATGTACTATAAATGTAATGTATCGTGTTACCGCGCGTCGGTAACATTAATATTATGTGACAGAAAAATGTATTACGAGTTATTAAAATTAGTAAGACATCGCTAATGCTATTATATTTATATTTTATATGAATGAATATATTTATATTTTTTTAATATCAAACATCCAAAAAAAATGCGTCAAATGAAACGAATTCAGTACGGGGTATGGTCGAAGCGCCATCTCACGAAATATATTATCAACATTGAGGCAAGACGAGAGCATGACGATAGTTGTCATTCCAACCCGTCACATGGCATTGATACAGAATCACACTTATTGCAACATTTGACACTACTAGAGACATCTGCTATACTTTTGGGAACTAAATATAAAGTCACGCTACTCAAAATGGCGATTGCGAGTCCTAATAGGTTAGTCCATGCTCATTGTCAGTATTGGTTGTATTTGTTTCCTCAACTTAAAACAATAACTACTAAAATAACTATTACAACAAATCCGAAGAGCCGTCAATCGTCAGCACGACAAGGTACGAAAACGGCAAACATGGCGTCGACAGCTACAATTGCCAAGGAAGCGAAATATTCGTTCGTGAATAAAAGTTCGGTGATTGAATGACATTTTCACATGCCGGTGCCACTGATTTAATATCCGCTACATATTTTTGGCGGCCCCGGGCAATGCGTAAAGGATGGTTCCTACTCCGTGCCTTGCCTGAGCCTTTTGCTGAACTAGGTATTTAAAATGTGACAATATAGGAAGTATAACTGCAATATTATGTTTTGCCGCCAAAGTGACGCTAGTGCTGCACTCTGGCGGCAAAACATTGCAGTAATATTCCCTATTCCGATACACGTGTGCAAGAGTAGGTAATGTATAAATCACATTCGCACACGTAAATAGCCGCATCGGTTTAAAAGAGCTTTATATTTAACGCTGTGTGTGTGGGTGTGGGCATCAAACGGCCGCTGGAGAAATTTGAAATGCACTAAAGTGGTGTTTGGAATTAGATAATGTAAACTGACAACAGTTTGAAAAGTTCAGGCATTCTGTTTTAAAAATATAAATGAAGGAGGGCTTAAGACTACATTTCCTACTGAAGCGGGGACGAGTGAATAATAACTTTATTACTGCCAATATTGAGCAAATACGTACCACAGCGACCTCTGTTGAGGGCAATAATAACGATTTGGGTTGGGTGCATTGGGGGTACTTCGCATTTGAAAACGTTTATCGCTCAATAAATAATAGGTAAATAAATAAATAAATATTTCTTCAGAGAATTATTTTTGGATAGTTTTTACATTTTCACTCAGTGGCCTGCAGGGAATAAAGAAAACTGTCAGATCTTTTTGTGTTAAGACAAAAACATATTAACGTTCAACATAAAAAAATATTAGGAATGCCTTTTTTTCATAATCGTAAGCGTTTTTGCTCTTTTTAAACGTGTGCAGCTTTAAATTAAGTTTTACATTTTTTATACAACTATGTATTGTCTAGTGAACTAGCCCCACGACTGTATAGTTCAGCATAGACCTTTTCATATAACATTTATATGTATTTCATGCAACGCACAACGTATATTAAATTAACAAGCCCTTTGTGTGAAAGATATCCTTCGTCAAATTCTGTCAGCGCTTTGTTCGCTACGTTCGCTTACAATACAAGTTGAACGCTTGAAAGTTACTCTCGGCTCTATGCATGCATGTATGAATATATGGATTAGGTACCTACAATCTTATTTTCAACATTACGGTTCTTTTACGTCGGGGGAGATTCGGCGCAAAAAGTTGGGAACCTTTACACAATGTTTTAAAAGATCGTGTTAACTTAAGTCATTACTTTTTACTCCTTGAACTCTTATCCTGGCGTTGTTCATAAATGTCATGTAAAACCTTGGAGGATACAACTAAACGGAGTAGCCATTAACAGGCTTTCCCCTCTGTCGAAAATAGGCGGCCAACGGTCATACACAATGTATGGACTGACGTTTATCTGACATGGCTATTTTTACGTTACGCATACAGTGCCAGTCACTTGAATAGCCTCACTCAACAAAATTAATATTTCTCATAGTAATATAAAAAGGAGATATATATTAAACATTAAATATGAAATAAAACAAGAAGCCTTGTAATAGTAAATACAATATTTATTGTTATCTAATCAAAGTTTTAAGAAATAACGTCAAACAAATAAATTGACCCTTCCACTTGAATAGCCTCACATGCTAAAAGATACTGTTTAGTTATTAAAACTCTCGTTTAATATTTCGTATACCTTCCATTAGACCTTATTAATTCGAAAATACGTTTAGGTAGTGATTCATATAAAGAATGTATGTAATTAACGTCCACAGAATCCCAAACAGTGTAAATAGCTTGAATGAGTTCTTCTTTATTACTAAACTGTCTTCCGTTGTAATATACTTGCCGAGAAAGCCAACCCCAGGCATTTTCCATGATGTTCAGATCAGGGGACAAGGATGGCCAATCTAGAACTTCAATCTGGTTTTCTTCAAACCACTTTGTAACTATGGCTGACTTGTGTATGGGAGCATTATCATGCTAAAAAAACACTTTTTTTCTACCTATTACTTTTCTGATCTTACTTTTTGTTTCTTTTAATAAATTTAAATACTTTTCAGAATTTAGTCTTCCGTCTACCACAATTAAATCAACAGTACCATAGTAAAAAATTGCTCCCCAAACCATCACCGATCCGAGAGTTGAATGATGACGTGATAGTACTTTCGGTTCTTTCCTTAGGTCATGAAAATAATATTTAAATCCATCTGGACCATCTAGATTAAACTTTTTCTCATCACTAAAAATCACATTTCGCCACTCGGTTTTCCAGCACATGTACTTTTTAGCCAAAGACAGTCGACCCGCCACATGTTGTTCGCGCAAAGGAGGTTTACTCATGATTTTTTTTCGTTTGAGGTGGGATGATGTTCTAATAATCAGTCGAACTGTAGAGAGAGGTGCTCTAGTATTTATTTCACTAGCTATTTGCCTGGCGGTCTTGGTGGAATTTGAAGCAGTGCGTAAAATAAGTCGACGTTCACGATCCGTAGTGGCAAATTTTGTGCGTCCTTTATACTGGTGGCCGTAATTTTCCTTATTTTTAACATAATTATTAATAACTTTAGGGCTGCGACCTATTTTTTGAGCTATCTCACGATGGGATAATTTTAGAGTTAAATAAAAATTAACCTTTTCAATTTCTAAACTTGTAAGTTTTTTCCACGTCCCATAGTCACAAAAACACTGTGTTTATCGCGTTACTGCAGGTACTTAATAGAATGCCATCTGTATTATCTAATCATAATAAAATAAATTTGAAAGCGAAACTTAAATGCACGGTTTGGACGATTATGTTACACTGAGGCTATTCATGTGGACGGCCCGTATTAGCTCTTGCGTCCACAACGTTTCGCGCGCAGACAAATTCGGACTTGTTAATGTGTCGTTCGATAAACGTCAGGGCGTACAATTCAAATTTAAGATATATTGATAAAAATAATCACGTATAATTATAATACTCACAATATATAGGTGAGGCTATTTAAGTGGTTGGCACTGTACATTTGACGTTCCCCTCCCCCGCAAAAATCGGCAGACTGTTTTGTACAGAAAATTACAGACATGGCGTCTCCGTTTGATTATATCCTCCAAGTGTAAAACCGAATAAGCCCTTGACAATCGTTTGTTCTTATCTGCCATTTTGACATTTGTTAGAAATGGATAAAATTTAACAAAGTTTTATGAATAAGGGTTAAGGGCCTACTGCAGCCGCGTCTGGCGCTTCGTAAACCACGCCCGCTAGTTCTTCCCTCCCCGCTAACACGCACACATGGAAACGCTTCGCGCCGCACGTGAAGTTTGTGTGACCTTTTAGCACCATCTAACGTTACAGAAGTTAACTACCATTATACGTGGTCGCTGCGGTCGGCCAGAAACTTAAATTCGGAAAAAAATTAAACAGATGGCGTTGTTACTTGTTCATAATAGCAAACAATAAAATAATTAATTCATAAACCTGCATATTTATTGTTATTTTGGAAGATGTTAACATCATAGAAGCAGCAGCGTATATAGCATATAAGTTAAGAGTATTGATAATAAGAAAATAGCACAAGAACAGAAAAGAGATTATTTTTGATAAAATATGATGAAAACAGATTTACTTGATTACGCTCACCTGACTTTGCGGTCACTAAATGCAAATTTCAACCTTATTGTTATGGGGTTACAATAACCCTGGGGTTGCAGGCGTCCATGGTCGTTATTATTTATTATAAATGCTTTGGTTGAAATGCTTTTTAACCCTCGAATTTTTCATAGGTACAGTCACCTGCAATAATATGTTACTCTTCGCCGCCCGAAAAATATGTGACACGCTCTTATGGCTCTACAAATAAGATCTAACATGATCTACCGCAAAACGGCCTTCGGTGTGTAACATATTATTGCAGCTGACTGTACTCGTATTCATTGTTGTATAGGTAGGTATTAATATCTTTTATCCGATCGATTTGCATTTATTTGAAATAAATCACAGTGTTTAGTAATTATATGTTTTATTGAATAAGAGATTATTTAGGTATGTAAGGAATACAGGGTGCCTTTTTGAAACACTCATTTTTAGGGTTCCGTAGCCAAATGGCAAAAAACGGAACCCTTATAGATTCGTCATGTCTGTCTGTCTGTCTGTCCGTCTGTCCGTCCGTATGTCACAGTCACTTTTTTCCGAAACTATAAGAACTATACTGTTGAAACTTGGTAAGTAGATGTATTCTGTGAACCGCATTATATTTTCACACAAAAATAGAAAAAAAAAATTTTTTTTGGGGGATTCCCATACTTAGAACAACTGAAACACAAAAAATTTTTTTTCATCAAACCCATACGTGTGGGGTATCTATGGATAGGTCTTCAAAAATGATATTGAGGTTTCTAACATCATTTTTTTCTAAACTGAATAGTTTGCGCGAGAGACACTTCCAAAGTGGTAAAATGTGTGTGTCCCCCCCCCTGTAACTTCTAAAATAAGAGAATGATAAAACTAAAAAAAATATATGATGTACATTACCATGCAAACTTCCACCGAAAATTGGTTTGAACAAGATCTAGTAAGTAGTTTTTTTTTAATACGTCATAAATCCCCTAAATACGGAACCCTTCATGGGCGAGTCCGACTCGTACTTGGCCGCTTTTTCTGGATAATTTTGAATTTCAATTGTCAGGGGTGCCTACATTATTTTTTAATACATTTTACAACGACAACAAACAAAAGTTCAAATTCGCCGTATTTTTATTACCCGGGTCAGGTTTATTATAAGGATGTGTGTTTCTTCATGTTTTATGTGTCTTTTTGTACAATAAAGTGTTTTACTGCTACTAATATATCATATTAACGATTAACTAAAAAGGTATTTACATCTAATTTAACTGGTAAATTATTAAAGTCCGCTAAAATTAATATATATTCAAAAAAATATTTGTTAATATGTCCCAAAATCATGGCTCATTTTTTACCTGACTTACCAAACATATCGCAACGAAGGCAAGGGTACAACGCGGCATCGTGAACCTAATAACGTAACGTTTCAGTTACTTTTTTAGTCGCCGACCATTTTATCCGGGGTAGGAAAAGAGGTATTAGATCTATCCTGGGTCTAATATGTTATAAAAACATAGTTTTTTGAAAAATGTTCGTAGGTAGTACACAAAATTTACATTTTCTTTTAAATGTGATTTGGGTCATCGTTCTCCCTGGTGACTTTTCTGGTGACCCAAGAGACATCAATTTTATTATGACAGGAGACTTTTTTCTATGCACTTTGATTTTTTTGATGCGCTAATTTTGTAATCTAAAATAACTTTAAACTGCTGATATACTTATATCACTTTGCTGATGAGTGGAAGTGGAATTTAAACTTAATTTATTGTTCTCTCCCTTGACATTTTGGCATACATTTGACATGCTGCAGTGCACTCCTAACGTTAATAAAGACATAATTTTTAGAAAAAGCTTTAGGAAAACTCACTCTTGAGCTTAAAACGATTAAGTCCTTATCATATTATGTTAGATTTTTAGTACAGACCCCAAATCAGAGAAAATGTGTCTTAGCCAACTAAATTTGTCTCTGGGAAAAGTAGGTACGATATCCCTAAAAATTGTACGTACATTTCGCATTTTTCTGAAGGAACGGAATTCATAAATTGGGTTATTATTATTTTTTCAGATTATTTGATTGCATTGACATATCACCAAGATAGATAGAACATTTAAGTTACCAGAAGAAATGCATTTGTGTTCTTTTATACAGTGTGGAAAAAGTAGGTTCGATTCCCGGGCGCGACTAAGCGAATTTAAAAAAAAAACAACGTGTTACATTCCGGGAGTGCCGACAGAAGTGAAAACTCAATGACTAGTCCAAAATGTCTGCAGCACTATGTATAATTGACCCATCCTCCTTTCTATTGAAAACTTTTGGTTCCGAAATTGCTGGTCAGTGAGCTTGTTTAAAATTCGAAATTCAAATTTATAGCATTAATTGTTTAAAATTCGAATAGAAATTGTAAAGTTACCTTGCAGACCTCGCGTCTAAATATATTTGGTCATGATATTTTGAGTTTTATTCACCAGTACTAGAGTTCACTTTTATTAGCGATTTCATCAAGATGTAGCTTTATTGAATTATATTTGAGTGATATAAAGTTATAATACTGTGAGATCCTCGTATTTCAGCCCGTACAAGATTATAACCTTTTTCATGTAATGTCATTGAGTTTTTCTTTATTGATTTAAATGCCATCTAAACCTTACGGTCACATGATCGCCTTACGCTGTCTCGAGTTTATCATTTTTTTCCCCACCTCATAAAGTGCCTAGCGCCGCTAAAGAAGATTTACTTCAAAAATCTTTGAATGCAGTTGTTTCTTTAAAAAACAATAATGTTTCATTTAAGTAAAATGAGCAAACTTAAGGTTTTAAGGCACTTTCCCTCCAGGGCCCATAATTTTTTTCCACCCGGTAGTAGACAACTATTTTTTTCGACTAAATGAAGTTTTATTAGATAAATCGTTGATCACATGGTTCGTTTCACACATCACATCAAATCGTTTGTCATCACAATCAAAATTTGTCAAAAGTAATGAAATTTATGCCAAAAAAACATAAATAAAACATATAAATTCAACACATTTTTTTAATAAAAATCTTTCTCGATGATATAAAAAAGAACATCGACAAATTATGTTCAAAGAATTAATATCAAAACAGATGTCATAATTAGGATTGGCTACTTTAAGAAAGGGACAGAGAGATTTAATCCTCTCGCTCTGCACGTTTTTCTCATTCCTCCTTGTCAAGCCAAAATAAACTATAAAATGATAGTAACACAGTACATTGTAATATTCACTTTTTCCACGGTATCATGTCATTGTAAATTACTAATGTGAAATTGTCGAGGGCATGGCATGAGTGGTGGGGATAACTGACAGAACGGGATAGTCTTATGTATCTTTCACTAGGAATAGCAGAGAAAGCGCTATTATTGTTTGTCTTTGTCACAGTCTCATATTTTTTTATTCCCCACCGTAGTTTATGGTGGGATACAAACAATGCGTAAACGTCAAATTGGTGTGAAACATGAACAGTGCAAAGATTATCAGGAAAAATATTGAAATCAGTGTTTCGTGTGCATGTAGTACTTAACAATTCAACAAATATGGTGAATTGCTCAGTTATGCGCTGTACAAGTGACTGCCGGCAAAAACAGGACAACGTAACATTTCACAGGTAAATACAGTATTTTATACTTCGGTCACATTATCATGCTTAGTAACAGCATCCTACAATCTATATCAATTAAAATCTGAGTAGAAAAAGCATTTACAGTAAATAATAACTCTGGTAAAAAAATTAACCTATAAATATTTCCTGATAAATTAACCGACCAAATTACGTACGCATATTGACAGTAAGCCGTCACCCTTTTCATAACGTGTATTCAATTTAGTCGCATTGCTATTATTCGAGGGATACCAGCCCGTGATGCATACAATTACCCCAAAATTCGGGTATTTTGTAATTTAATAACATTTTTATAAATAATTTTGCTGTAGAACTGGACATACACGAACAATAAAATTGAACTGTGTTTAAATTAGAATGTAAATTATATTTATTTAAGCATTACGGATTCTTTCTAACGTTATAGGGGGTTTTGCCACGACTCAGAGAATCTAATAATTGATATGCTGCAGGCACTATAATTCTTAATTTTGCAATAAGAGTGACAGATTACAAAATGAATATTTCGTTTATTACCTCCAGATTTCCACAAGATGCAGGCACGCGTGCTAAATGGATTTTAGCAACCGGAAGGAGAAACTGGGCACCGACGCAAAACTGCCGAATATGCTTAAAGCATATTACGAAAACCTACCTTTTCTATTTCTTCCTGTGGCACACAGTATGCTAAAAATTCTTTCTTTAGGCGTACTTGTAATATGTATAATAAATCGCTTAATGATATAGACATTTTTGTTCATAGTTTGTCCGTTTTCAAGCATAAAGTTCGGCATATTTTGTTTACTAGTAATTGAAAAATTGTTTCAAGTAAATATTTTGGATTGTTTTCTTACTTTATTTGCGTGATGTACTCACAACTATACCTACGGGTAATTTATAATTAAGTAACCTATTTACTTTTCATTGTAATAGTCAACTTAGTAACGTATGAAACTTTAGGCCTATTTTTAGTCATTTTTGTAAGATTTATTTGTAAAAGGCTGTTTGTTTTCTAAATAAATAAAAAAAAGAAAATTGGCCCATTGATATAGCTGGTCAACCAAATCTTGTCAGTAAAAAAAGGCGCGAAATTCAAATTTTCTATGGGACGATATCCCTTTGCGCCTACATTTTTCAAAATTGCCGCCTTTTTCTACTGTCAAGATCTGGTTGACCAAGTATATTTTATTTATCACTGCGTCTTACGTAGGCGAACAACTCGCGAACGTGATTAAAATTACCCCAATATTTGATAATATAGGGGTAATTTTTAACTATATGGTATCCCCGGGTTTGTGACGTCATCTATGTCTATCCCTTACGGGGGCACGCGGTAGGCCACATCTATAGAAATACTACCATCTATGGAAATTGTAGTGGCGTGCGACTTTCAAACCGGAGGTCACGGGTTCGAACCCCGGCCCGTGCAAGTGAGTGTTTGTAAGTAGAGACCTTTTTTAGTGGTACTTAAATATAATAACTTTTCGTATTATTGAAATAAAATATTTTATTCAAACATACTTAATAATATAATAATTAAAACGAATAATATCAATTAGTTTTTAATATTTATTCAATTATTTTAAATTATTTGAGCATGAAACATACTAGATTTATTTTTATCATTACAATAGAAAAAAAGCAAAAAATATATTCTTATAGATATTTTATTTTCAAACAAAAATAAAGCAAAAAGTTACGGTTAGATTCTGATGGCTAAATACCAAACAGCTACCGATACATTTCAATATCTGTCGAAATTTCCTAACCCGTTGTAACTGACAAAGAGTATAGATTTCGACGTAGCATGACGTAGCTAAGCAAACACGCACACATGCGTAACGTATAGGCCTGTAAGAAGGCACCATCATAGGTTTACCTCCGATTCCGTTACTACTCAATGGAGTTACGACTCAACGTTTATTGGATATTAAAATTTTACGTAATTTGGAGCGCTGCGCGAAGTGACATAGATCTTACCTCTTTGAGGCACGACGGCCATCTAACATTACTGGCATAAAGGATGCATTTATGACTTTGACGCATGACAGAAAGAGAAACCGAACTGCGTAAAATGGGCGTTTGCTGTTGAATTCATAAAATCAAAAATCGATAATAAATCCATCGGTAAAGGATAATAAGTTAATATTTAGTTCTTTGAAAGTTAACACGAGATGAAAACCTTTGCTGTAAGGTGGATTGTGCTGGATATGGATGTGTTTTCTAGTTACACGAAGCTAAAACCGAAAAATGAACACGTAAGTTTGGATTTATTTTCTATCGAGAAAATTTTAAGCATTCGTGTTTCGACTACTACGGAATGTCTTATCATATAGTCAAGAAACATATATCCGAAAATCACTACTGTTTGTTTCCGGGGCTAGCCACTGCCACGTTTCTAAGATCCTGTTATTTTTCGATGCACGGCCTTAAACTGTTGCGTGACTCGTAAGTACGAGTATATATGTATTTGAGTTGAGTGTGCCCCATAATTTCCGAAAATCATTTTTTCTTGGTGTCAAATTTTCGTTCCCATATTTTTCCAGTGGAATTTCTTCGCTTTATTTTATTTTACGTGAACATTTTTTCATAAACTAAATTTTCCCTTGATATGTTTTCTAACCATTCGCATAATTTGGATATGTGTTCTTGTTATAATAAACGAGACACAAATACTTAACTTTCTTGTAAATTTTTTGGGCCACACTCTTTGATTTTATTAAAAGTTAAATTGTTGCACTTATAAAAAAAGCGGCCAAGTGCGAGTCGTACTCGCACATGAAGGGTTCCGTATTTAGGTTATTTATGACGTATTAAAAAAAACTACTTACTAGATCTCGAGCAAACCAATTTTCGGTGGAAGTTTACATGGTAATGTACATCATATATTTTTTTAGTGTTATCATTCTCTTAATTTTAGAAGTTACAGGGGGGAGACACACATTTTACCACTTTGGAAGTGTCTCTCGCGCAAACTATTCCGTATAGAAAAAAATGATATTAGAAACTTCAATATCATTTTTGAAGACCTATCCATAGATACCCCACACGTATGGGTTTGATGAAAAAATTTTTTTTTTTGTTTCAGTTGTAAGTATGGGGAACCCCCAATTTTTTTTTCTATTTTTATGTGAAAATCTTAATGCGGTTCACAGAATACATCTACTTACCAAGTTTCAACAGTATAGTTCTTATAGTTTCGGAGAAAAGTGGCTGTGACATACGGACGGACAGACAGACGGACAGACAGACAGACAGACATGACGAATCTATAAGGGTTCCGTTTTTGTGCCATTTGGCTACGGAACCCTAAAAAGCCTGAAACATAATAATTATTTCATATCCTGTTAACTTGTGTGTGTGAGGTATTTAATTGAATTTCAATCTGATTTTCAATATTATATATTAATTATGGTGCTTCACATATTTTTTTTGTTTTAGGCGTCCAAAATGGGAGGTGGTTAGAATACCAATTGTTATCCCAAATTTGATATCAAACAAAGAATGATTAAGATTTATTTGATTATATTACTTTGGGTACTTTAGTATTTACGTCATTCATTATGAACTTACTAAACATGTCATGTTGTGCGTGGTCACGGCTAATACTGTCAGATATATGTTAATGTGTAAATTTGTTGATAGGTTTTCCAGTAGGTACCTAGGTAGTAATCGTATAACTATTTAATATTGTTGACAATTGCCATCATGGTGCATTGTAATTTTAATGTTATTACTATCAAGTAATTATCTTTAGTTAACAACTAGTTATACGAACATATTCGAACTTTAAGATACCTACGTCAAATATAAGATATTTAAACGATATGGATCGGATATGTCAGTGTCAAACGTGTGTCAAAAGTGACGTATTTCTTTGAAGAAACGTCACTTTTGACACTTGTTTCCGTATTATGCTTATGCGTATTTTAATATTTGACGTATCCATAGAGAAAAAAAATACATAGATTAATTTAGATTAGTACCAAAAAGACTATTAGCATCTAGCATCGAGTAGCGGAACTATCAGTACTGCTACTTGACAATAGATGTACTCGTAGCACCGACCGGAAAGTCTTATGCTATTGAGATACCTAAGACTTTCCGGTCGGTGCTACATCTATTGTCAAGTAGCAGTACTAATAGTTCCGCTACTCGATGCTAGATGTAGACACTGAAATTAATAGACTAACTGATGTATTGAGTGAGCACTCTTGCCTTATTATATTTCTCTATGACGTATCTTAAAGTTCGAATATGGCTGCTATTGTATTTTAAGTTTTCTCAAAGCGATGGTTGTATGTGCAGTTACAAGAGTGAAACTTTCGCCAACTATTTTACCGCAACTACTTTAGCTGTTACACAAAGTTGTCTGTGAAACCCGCAAAATTCCAGAACTTACTTGTAAAGCAAATCAACCGGGTATTGTGGTTAGCCCCTCGTTTCCATTAGCCGTTGTTTAACGTATTCCCAAACAGGATTATCCATACTAATCCATAATCTATCCATACTAATATTATAAAAGGAAGTCTGTCTGTTACCTCTTCACGCTTATGGCTCCTCTACACGATGGGCCAACGCCGGCCACTCCAAGGGACGCATTTATGCGTTAGAGGGAGCAAGTGATATTGCTATCTCATTCTACCGCATGGCTGCGTCCCTTGGAGTGGCCGGCATTGGCCCATCGTGTAGAGGAGCCATTAAACCGCTGAACCGATTTAGATGAAATTTGGTATTGAGATTGTTTGAGACTCGAGGAAGGACATAGGATAGTTTTTATCCCAGAAATCATCACTTAAAGGGTTGAAAAGAGAAAATTATTGAATTGCCTGTTAACTGATGTAAGCAATTAAGCATATTATACTCAAAATTATTGCCATTAGATTTTATCCAGGCGCTATAATTACTCTAACTGCTGGAACTAATTCCACGCAGACGATGTCGCGGGTATAAGCTAGTAAGGAATAATGCAGAAGGACAACGATTTCCTGGAGGCCAATTCAAACGAACATTTTGATATCTAAATGATATCTTTTGGTTATCATTTTGCGCGTGCATTTTGCTCATGCTTGTATTGGCGCGAGCGAGACACACATTCGATTGATAACAAGCAGACATTATTTTGATGTCCAAGTCTAAGTTCGAATTAGCCTGCTGATCTAACAAAGGAGTCCCTCAGGATATTGGGTCGGTGATTCATTTTTTTGTCAATCTTTGACGGCTTTTCAGTAAAGCTTACGATATTGGTGGTGAGGACGAGGAAAGTAGATTTTTTTATTTTATTGGGAAAATGAGAGTCGTCATATTTTAAATTGGTTTTCTAATATGCGTATTTCAACATTTTTATGTCTTTAATAACAAAACTTCCGTGAGACAAAGACATATTAAATATATTATAAACGGGTCACTCACGTATTTTAAGTCGAAACATGTCGAGCGTTTTTCGACTTAAAATACGTGAGTGACCCGTTTCTAATATATTTAATATTTTTATGTCTTCTAAGGTATGGACTTAATATGTATGTACCTAATCATTTAACGTACCTATAATATATATACCTACCTAATATTTATAATTATGTGTGTATTATGTTATTTACACAGCCTAAAATGCTCGATAGAATACATTTTGTGTAGTATAATTCTTGTCTCGCTTTGTAGTAAACAATGAATTATGTATGTAGGTATAACGGTTCATATTTTACTTTATCAAAGATAGCAAAGTTACTTATGAACGAAACCCAAGAATTTAATTGGGTTTCAAAGCACCCTTTGTAAGTAAGAACAATAGAGTATCGGATTTCTAACAAATATTGGCTTTGTCTAAAAAGATCTAAAGTAAATAGATAAAATTACCATTTTCTTTAAATAACAGCTTAAGGCTAACTAAGTTTCCACAAAAAAAAAACCGGCCAAGAGGGTTCCGCACCATCAACAAAAAATAGAGCAAAACAAGCAAAAAAACGGTCACCCATCCAAGTACTGACCCCGCCCGACGTTGCTTAACTTCGGTCAAAAATCACGTTTGTTGTATGGGAGCCCCACTTAAATCTTTATTTTATTCTGTTTTTAGTATTTGTTGTTATAGCGGCAACAGAAATACATCATCTGTGAAAATTTCAACTGTCTAGCTATCACGGTTCGTGAGATACAGCCTGGTGACAGACGGACGGACGGACGGACGGACGGATGGACGGACGGACGGACGGACGGACAGCGGAGTCTTAGTAATAGGGTCTCGTTTTTACCCTTTGGGTACGGAACCCTAAAAAACAAAGCGTATAAACAAAGCGGCAAATGCTTATTATGTATTCTTACTAAATACCTGTTAAATTCTTTTGGAAAGTTGGAAACCATAAAGTCCATTGTTGTTGAGGTTTCTTGGGAGCGTTAGTTTGAGAGGAAATTCCTTTAATTTATTTTGTTTTGTTAGAAAATTTGTTTGCTGCCTGACCCAGGGAATACCGCAAGAATTCGGGAGTTTTGGGTGCCAAGCGTAGTTATGTTTCGTATAGGTTTGCTAACGTGGATACGGATATTGCGGAATTTATAAAAATGTAAACAACGATTTTGTAAATAAGTTTCTTAACTTTTTCATTATTAAAAATACAAACACAAAATCATTTATATATGAGTCCTACTCATAGTGTTCAATTATTGCACCTAGGTACTGTCAACTATATTACATGAAACCTTTTGTTTTAAATCTACTATATGGCCATTAAAAGTATAGTATTTTATGCAACCGTTGTTTAAGAGAGGTCAAAAAAGGCGAGTGGCGTGAGTAACAATTTGGGGCGAAGCCGAAAATTGTTAATAAAGACGCCACGAGTATTTTTTGACTCAGTTAAACAACGTTGCATACAATACTTTTTCTACGACCAAGCACTAACTTTGAAATAAAATTGTAAATTTAACAAATATTTTAAATTCAAGAAGTAGCAAAAATGGAGGGTACGGGCGGGAAAAGAATGAATGAATGAATGAAATTAAAAAGAAACGAAGAAATGTCTATGGTTCACTTATTTGTCAGATATGACATTTAAAATAAGGTTGGCAACACTGTATTTCATTCAATATTTTTTAAGTGGTAATTACACGAAGTATCGTAAAATCGCCAAAAAGATACTGCGTGTATGCACAAATTCTTTTTTGGGGAATAGACTAAAGACTTGTCTTGACAACTATAAGGTAGGGTTTTAAAGGTGTGTGCACGACCCTTTGAATGAGAAATAAAAGTACGGGAGTAGAAAATAGTTATTTTCGATACAAGTGCGAAAAAGAGGAAATCCGAAACGAGTGGCGATAAATTAAAACACGACCAAAGGGAGTGTTTTAAATCGACACGAGTTGCGAATTACCTATTCGCACGTGTATCGAACAACGTTTTACAGTACATATGGCACTTGAAAGTTTGGACATACGCACGAAAAGTGCTATTTTACGCACTAGTGCGGAAAAGTAGCCCCATATGTACTGTAAAATATATTAAAATCGCCTTGCAATTTTATTACATTGTTAGATACAACTGTCACAAGTGAAGTTTATATAAGTGCGTCAATAAAGAATCAACAAGACAAACTATGACATAATAAAAGCAGTATATTGTACTACTTGAACAAACGTATGTGGGTGCGCATCTACTATGTAATTCATAACGTTTTTAACAGTACAACAAACTTATTCAGATTTCTGTTTGTTCCAGAATCATTTGTCAACGTGGCAGTTTCACAAAACGTATCCTCGAGTAAGTACCAGGTTACATTATGTACACAACAATTATTTTAACATTGTCTTGAAAAATTACAGTTGCTCGTAAGGTGGAAGTTAAACCTGAGCTATATAAAGTGTTGCCAGAGGGATAAATAATATTTATTTTCATATAACACTTTAAACTCACGCGTTTTGTACACATATTTAATTTCACAGACGGGTCTACCGCACGGATTTAGAGTTAATAAACTGGATCGAGTACATTGACCAAAAAGTGTGTCCACATGAGAAGTCAAACTAGAGCCCTGCATCTCGTTCTAATTAGGGTGACCATAAGACATCTGTATGTGGGATATTAGGATAACATAACATGGAATATATCAGTAGGGTGTGTCATTTTGTAAATAAAGTGAAATTTTAAGTAGTCAGGGTTTTTTTTCATTTGTAGTCGGTCTCTTTCGCACTCACTCATGGTATGTTCATAAAGGTAGGCTTCCCTTTTGTCCACTTCAGCTTTTTGAAGTGAAAACTTCTATAGCGGCACTGGGCACTTTTTGAGGTGAGGAAAAAATGATAAACTCGAGACAGCGTAAGGCGATCACGTGACCGTAAGGGGCGTAAGGCGATCACGTGACCGGAAGCCCCGTAAGGTGGCCACTCATAATTTAAATTGCATTTAAATCAATAAAGAAAAACTCAATGTTATTTGACATTTATGTTGCGGACTCCTTTTCAAGACTCTTTACCTATGTTCAAATAATTTGACGTTGTCATGGCAGTATGTAAATAAACATGTCAATGAAAAAGTGTGATCTTATTTGAGAATGATAATAATATATAATAAATAAATAGAATGCCTCCGCTAAACGTATGTATCGTTTTACCGGGCGTCGGTAACATAGTGAGGTGAGTTTTCATTTCTATCGGCACTCCCGGAGTGCAACCGTTGTTGCTTGTTTTAAGTGTAAGCGTCATTGAAGATCTGTTTAGCAAATATGACGTTTTTTTAAAGTTGGTGCCTTTTTTCTATTGACGGAAATGTGTCCTACCTATAAACCCGATACCGATTGCATATATTATATTAATTATATAAACAATTTGAAACACCTTTTCCGTAACAAAATATTATGTATAAATGAGAGTCTGTAATATTTAAGGAGTTATGCACTTTGGTTTTAATTTTGGCAATTTATTCTATAACAAATCTTAAATTAAACATGCCGAAATAAAGACATAATACCTATTGAGTTAAACTTACTTTTACATTACCTACGTTAATAATAAGAATTCTGTGAGACCGATTCACAACGTGCCGATATCATAGTCACCCTAATGAGTTTGACAATGTTGTCTTGTATTTTTATAGTAAAATGTAATAATTGTGGCTTTCTTGTGAAACAATATTCCACAATTAGCAATTATTTCACTCCAACAACCTTTAACACAACATTTCTTCACAATTTTTAAGAAATTTCGCATTCACGTGTTTTGAAGAAATGTTATCAAGTTGGGGATACCAATTAATATTTAAAGTTACTACAAATTCTACCATACTAAAATTTAGGTTTTTTTTTGCTGTGTATGCGCTTGGTTTAATCAGTTAATAATATTGGCATCATAATTATTTACAAATTACTTAAAAGATATCAGAACTGTAATCTGAATAAAGCACTAAAATTGTATAAGAAGGTAATTAAATTCAGTAGTTTATTGATATAATTTCTACCACAATGGTATCTTTTTAACATTGGCAACATGTGCGAGTGAGACACAGGGCTCGGGTTTTTCTATCTCAAGTGGACCGTTTTCTCTAGTCTGGTACGAACAACTTTCTGTCTCGGTGATAAGGTTCAAATTAGTATGGCAAAAAAAGTGACAACTCGCTCCAGTTTAAAAAATATAACTTCATGGTCTACCGCGATATAATTTCATTGTTTTTACTTTAAATTCTTAAGTAAGTAAGTAAGTGTTTTATTTGTAAATATAGGTAGAATAAATTAAATTAAATTAGCTGGTGCAACACAGCTGAAACATCGGAATTTAAGGTAAAAACAATGAAATTATATCGCGGTAGACCCGTTTGTGAAATTAAATATATTTATTTTCACGTTTGTGTTATTTTCAAATGTGCTTCAAAGGTACAATAGCTTCAGACATTCTCGTAAAAAAATCAGAATGTCGACCATAGCGCTGCAGTGTTTTACTGGCTCTATTGACACGAGCAGGGTTAATTTTAATTTTTCGCTGTCGATGCGGCAGAGCATCTCAAGCGGCGCAAATATGCAGCCATAGACAGCGGCTGCATGTTTGAGCCGTTTGCGGTGGAGACGCTTGGGCCGTGGGGTCAAGGCGCGCATAGCGTTTATAGGGAGTTGGCCAAGCGCCTTATCGACGCAACGGGTGACCGGAAGGCTGGAGCATACCTCGCCCAACGCATTGGCGTTGCCGTTCAGCGCGGCAACGCCGCCAGCCTTCTGGGCACCCTACCGGTCGGCACAGACTTGGGGCCAATTTTTTATTTGTAGGTTTTTACTTTTTAGGTAGTTTTAGTTTAGTATATGTTTAGTTATTAGTTTATTTTATTTTTGTTAGTTGTAATTAATTACTTTTATTTGTAGCATAATTATTTAACAAAATATATACTTACGGATTGTATATTTTCTGAATCAAATTTCTATTACACCTTATGTGTATAATTGCATGAATTCTATAGTGATTTAAATTGTATTTTTCGCTTTATATAAACTTGAAATATTTATCTAGCTATGTAGTTAATATATTACTTTTCAAACAAGTCCGTCGTTGTACAAACAACAAATTCATTATCAGAATTCAAGGATTCCGACATAAATAATAAGTCGGCAGTCTTGTAGCATTTTCTTTACGCAAAACCAATATTACCGGATCATCAAACTTTCATGAGAGTCCTCGACCTCGACGTTTCTGCTTCAAGTATTGTTTTCTGTGAGTAATGCTGACTCAGACACTCAAGAATAACCCTCAGCCACTAAGTATGAGCAAAGGACTTTTTTGCCTTGAAGGGCGAGATTGTAATCTCGGGGTGTAAAGAATGGCGGCAAGCGATCGGCTTTAATGTAGGTTTTGCTTTGGTCAGCGGCAACGGTAGCCGAGTACTTTTTGAAGCATCTCTAGAGGCCTCGCAAGCCTTTTTAGTTTAAAATTATGGAAGTAGTGAATATAGGTCGTGATAATTTGGTTCGTCATTCATTCAGTTAAGTAATATATTCAAGTAAATATATTACTTAATTGAATGAGCATTTCTGCGTTTATGGTAGATTTTTTGAGGTATTGGAAAAACGCGTAGCTACAGTGAATTGAGGTTCCCAAGTGAATTATAATGAGATGGGCTGCTGCTTTTATATTTCTGTGTTTTGTGTTATTTTACGTGAGAATACCATTGGACGCAATTTGTAATGCTCTATTTTATTCTGTGTTCGTATGATTATGTAGAAATATTTCAGAATTCTCAAAATCGATGTTGAGCAAGAAATAACTTTATTTTCTCCTTAATGTAGATAAATATCAGTCAGAATGTATACAAATAACTCAAGTGCATATAAAATAACAATGAAAGGTCGTTTCGCTTTTAAATGACCACAACAGTGTCGTAGACAACATCAAAAGAGTCCTTGGACCGTGCAAAACTCTAGGTTAGCGACAAACATCGATAGGTCCAGAAAATGCAGACCCTCCTCGCCTTTCCCTACCCCTGTGGAGTTCCATGTTTTGTAATATAAAAAGGGAGGGTGGAAGTTCAATGTATACTGGTGTGTCTAAGGCTCATTGGACACGAAGCAGCTCTCAGACACAATGCACGGGGGCAATCCAAATTGCGAAAGAACACTTGTGTGGGACACTTGGCATTACGAGTACTGATGGGACAAGGTTACGGTTAAAATTATATACAATAGGACTTGAAACATTTGGAGATGTTGTTACCTTGGAAGTGTCGATGTTGTGATGTTATCTGAAACAGAAAATATTTTTTTATTTGATAGAAAATAAAACCAAAAGGAAAATTCGTGTGCCTTGCACAATTTTCGCTACACACGGGACATAAAATCTATATGTATAGGTAATAAAGCAAATGTCGATTACCTATATGTCACGGGTCTACGAACCGTTTTTCATATAAATATTGCTACAGGTTTGTGCAGCGTTGTTTGCTTACAAATTGTATATTGTTGCGACCGTTAATATGTATCTGTCTATCTAATACCTTTAAACGAGCAATTCTTGTTTATTTATTTATTTATATGTATATTTCGGGGATCTCGGGAACGGCTCTAACGATTTCGATGAAATTTGCTATATGGGGGTTTTCGGGGGCGAAAAATCTATCTAGATAAGTTTTATCTCTGGGAAAACGCGCATTTTTGAGTTTTTAAATGTTTTCCGAGCAAAGCTTGGTTTCCCAGATATTATTATCTTAACCTATGCGCGAAGTGCGTGATAGAGGAAGCGAGAAAGAGAAAGCGACGCGATGATCGGCTCCACATGGCAAAAATGTATACTTTTGTGAACTTCAACGTCATACTGTTTGACATATAATTTATATCACCTTAGTAATTATAATTTTTGGGACGAAGCATGTTGCTGATTTGCATTTGTAGCTACCTGACGAAGCCTGCCTTGCGGATTTCTTACATCTCTGGTTATAACTTAAATAAGCTATTAAATTAATCAAAAGAAATATCCTTAGTAATGAGTATTAAAGCCAGCAATCAATCTGGCGTCATATATATATACACACGTGCACACAGCCCTAAAACAATCAATCATATACATTATACAGGCTGTCTCTGAAAATGGCTTAAAATTCAGGGCGAGAAAAAAATGGGTTTTCATAAATTTTAGCTGATTATATGTCAAGGTTTTCTATAGAAAAGCCAAAAAAATTGTCGCGATTTTCGCGTTGGTTTCATCATGAAAGTAGCTCAGTATAGCGAGTAGAATCGAGCCCAGACACATTGTATAGAGATTTGATATTTTAGAGTTAAGACTCAGCCGAAATAACGAATTCATCTAAGATTAAACGTAAAATTATGATGTTCATGGAATAAAAATTATTCTTTTCTAGTCGACCACTTAATAAGTCAGCAGATACTTTGGGGACAAAGCTTTGAGTTGCTTAATTTATCATAAGCTTTAGACTGGGGGCAGCGGACGGGAAATCTCACTTAACAACTTAGCGACTGTTGAGAGACCAAGGAAAACATGCTAATTTTAGTATACTTTTAACAAGTTGTCTTTCGTTACTTATTATTCCTATTAATAGCGTTATTGTAGCTAAATTAAGTATTATCTGGATTGATTGGCTGTCACGTAAAATATTTGTAGATATTTTATGGAAGTGTAGCGCATTATTTAATTTATAAATGTATTAATATTTAAGTTAAAAAAATACGTTAAAAAAGTTTTTTTAATGAAAGTCCAATCAAATAAGACTTGAAGGAGGTTCATGGAAACTATATACAATGAACTAGGGTGCCTAGTCTAGGCTCTAGGCTATCGGGTGAAACGGACGGACTAAATAAAAATAAGGATAAAAATTATATGGCAATTAAATATTATCATGTCATAAGTACCAAGATGATTCTTGTACGTCCTATTAATCTCAATATCTGGGTGACCGAGCTTCGCTCGGAAAACATATAAAAACTCGAAAATGCGCGTTTTCCCAGAGATAAGACCTAGCTAGAACGATTTTTCGCCCCCGAAAACCCCCATATACCAAATTTCATCGAAATCGTTAGAGCCGTTTCCGAGATCCCCGAAATATATATATAAATAAATAAATAAACAAGAATTGCTCGTTTAAAGGTATTATTATTAGATAGATAGATAGATGTATTGTTTTTGACGTTTACCGAATTGGTTAGACGTGATCGTTAGCTTATCTTTAAATGTAAATTGTATAAAGGCCGTGATTTCATATCCCGCGCCAGTTCACTCCAGTTAGATCTGAGAGCCTACCGCGAACCACGTTCGACGTGTTGCTTCCCTGTCACACTTACGTACAAACTTACAAGTGCGACAGAGAGGCAACACGTCGAACGTGTTTCGCGGTAGGCCCTCTGAAGTCGTATGAATCTTCGCGGCCTTCATTATTCCAGCCATCGAGCTTCAAGGCGCTTAAGAATGATATCTTATGGCCTTGTAATTGTATGTTTATCTACAACTTAGTAATAAGGAGTTTGGTTATAGCCGTGTCAAAATTTACAATTACACAAGCTGTTAAAAATGTCTACAAAAATAATTTGTTTCTCATCTTTTCTACGCATTTGATATGCATGCCTCCTTTGATGAATTTTCCTCTCTGCAGACTCTTTCTGCATTTTTAAAGACTAAATTGAAGATTGCCAAAAATGTATCCCCAGTTAAATTAAGAAAAACTGCTTAGTTTAAATTAGGTCGTTAGGGTGACCGATTAAAAAATTAGCTTGCTTGCTTTTCAGAGAAGCAATCTCATAACTCATTATTGCATACTTCAAGAATTAAAACACAAGAAACTTTATACACGTGAACGAAAGTAAACTACTGTATTTATTCACGAATAAATTCAAAGGTCACAAATATCTGAAAACGCCTCTATTGTCAAGGCGATAGAGTGCGCGTTCAGATATTGTGAACACATTGGCCGCTCCGATATATCTGATGACGACTGTACACTCTAGTCCGATAAGGTATGACTATAAATTCCAATTGTTAGAGCCCTTTACATTACTTCTACTTACGAGGTACCTCTATTAATCTATATAATAGTGTGAAATTTCTCTCTTAAAATGTATTTTCTACACAAAGGAAGCGAAAAAACGCTTTATAAAATGCATTTGCTCCGAGTGTGATGAAATTGAATCGGGGCACATCAATCGATAATTTACTTTGCTCCAGAATAATGCCATTACAACCCTTTTTACCTTGTGCAATGCAATTTAGAGAGTTAAATGTATAAAACCTTGGCCTTGTAAAATCGACGTATGCCACCGATAATGATTATTTACTAGTTTATCGTGTAGCTCTTCTCTGTCTAATAGTTAATGTGAAAAATAAGTAGTTGTAAAAAAGTTTACTGATATTATGATAATTATTAGGATAAGATAAGTATTCACTAAATATTTATCTGGTAAAAAAAAATACATATTTTTTTTGACGCATGACATTCTTGACTAATAGTCTGTGCCATTAGCATATTGTATGAATATTTGTCATCGTTTTTAAACGTAAAACACCCCTGCACTGTAATTACTTTTAGTTCTTGAAACTGCACTACTCGCTTTTTAGGGTTCCGTACCCAAAGGGTAAAAACGGAACCCTATTACTAAGACTCCGCTGTCCGTCCGTCCGTCCGTCCGTCCGTCTGTCACCAGGCTGTATCTCACGAACCGTGATAGCTAGACAGTTGAAATTTTCACAGATGATGTATTTCTGTTGCCGCTATAACAACAAATAATAAAAACAGAATAAAATAAAGATTTAAGTGGGGCTTCCATACAACAAACATGATTTTTGACCGAAGTTAAGCAACGTCAGGTGGGGTCAGTACTTGGATGGGTGACCGTTTTTTTGCTTGTTTTTCTCGATTTTTTGTTGATGGTGCGGAACCCTCCGTGCGCGAGTCCGACTCGCACTTGGCCGGTTTTTTAAATAAATATGTGATAAATATATTCGACAAGCCATGTTTTAGGAGGATAGTATTAAGGTCTCCTCATATACAACTTTGCGCTTTTGCCATATGCGAGGGCAAGTACATTTCATTGTATTAGAACAAATTAAATTATTTTCAGAAAATATTTTAATTTGTTTTTATTTCAAGTAGACACACTACTATAAATTATAAACTTTGAATAAATGTCATATACTAAGAAAAAGTGACCAAGGCCTCCAGTGCCCCAGGCTGGAATCGAACCAGCGTCCTCTGCTATCGCGGCAGGTGCCTGAGCCATTCGGCCACCGGGCCACAGCGGCATAGGTCGAATTTTTCCAAGTATATGCACTTCTTACTGAAGGCTTATGGCGCCCCCTGGCCACCTCTAAGGTAGAACAGTATGGTTCGACCTTTCTAACTGGATCATCTCAGGTGATACCGAGTTAGCGAGAGAGATGGCGCTGCCAATCAATGTATTAGAACAAATTAAATTATTTTCAGAAAATATTTTAATTAGTTTTTATTTCAAGTAGACACACTACTATAAATTATAAACTTTGAATAAATGTCATATACTAAGAAAAAGTGACCAAGGCCTCCAGTGCCCCAGGCTGGAATCGAACCAGCGTCCTCTGCTATCGTACAGCGTACTCAGGCACCTGCCGCGATAGCAGAGGACGCTGGTTCGATTCCAGCCTGGGGCACTGGAGGCCTTGGTCACTTTTTCTTAGTATATGACATTTATTCAAAGTTTATAATTTATAGTAGTGTGTCTACTTGAAATAAAAACAAATTAAAATATTTTCTGAAAATAATTTAATTTGTTCTAATACATTGATTGGCAGCGCCATCTCTCTCGCTAACTCGGTATCACCTGAGATGATCCAGTTAGAAAGGTCGAACCATACTGTTCTACCTTAGAGGTGGCCAGGGGGCGCCATAAGCCTTCAGTAAGAAGTGCATATACTTGGAAAAATTCGACCTATGCCGCTGTGGCCCGGTGGCCGAATGGCTCAGGCACCTGCCGCGATAGCAGAGGACGCTGGTTCGATTCCAGCCTGGGGCACTGGAGGCCTTGGTCACTTTTTCTTAGTATATGACATTTATTCAAAGTACATTTCAACCCGAGATGGGCACATTTAAACCCTGCAATACTGAATGCTTAGGCAACGGGCATAAATAAATCGCTTCTTTGTGCAGCGCAAATGACTTAGAATTTACCCTTTTACGGCAAAGTACACAAAGGAACCTTCAAAGAAACATGAATTTCACTATTGCCTTCGCAAACTCGTTACTTATTGAGCTTAGACGTTCCAACTACAACCTTGTTTATCAGCAACGTAAAGTGCAAAATTGGGTGCAGGAAGTTTTAGAAATTATGCCTTTGATGTCGTTGATATAATGTGCAATGACGCGCATAGAATGGTAACATCCCTTTATTCATATTGCTTCAATGAGTTCTTTATTGATAAAGATAAACTGCTGGTTATATATCTATTACTTATTGTTGAAATAAAGACAGCAGGGTTTTCGTCATAACTAATTCCAATTATATTTCTTTCCTTACATTGTCTTTTTGACTTCGTCCGCCTCGTCTTGTAGTCATTATAAACTGTCAACCCTATTGTTACGTCCTTAAAGCTTGAACTTTAGTGTAAGGCCTGAGTGGACGCTCGAACCGGAGCGTTCGGCGGGCCGTGCAGCGTGGCTTCGGGCTCACACTCGCAAGTAATTTGAGCAGCGTGCACTAAGGCCGCTCCTATACGCTTGCATTTGTTTAACATGCACGCCGCACGCCCCGCCCCGCTGCGCTGCACGCCCAACTCTAGCGTCCACTCAGGCCTTACACTTAAACAAGTTATTGTCAAAAAAATTGTGACGCTCTTATTGCTGACTTACGTACGTACGTACTTTTTCGAGACTTGTTTTGCCTCTACTAAATCTATTCGTACAACTGAAGTAGATAACCCTCGTTATTGGCTACGACGCCGCGACGGTTGTCTGTAAACATCTAAGTGACGGAACTATTTTAAACAGGTAAATATTCTGATTTTAGAAAATATAATTGTATTTCTTCACATACAAAATACACATAATAAAAAACTATGAACTAAATAGATTAAAAGTAATAAAATAAATTAAAACGTATACCCAACTATAAGTACGTCCCTCAGGTTTGTCCCCTGCGGAAGGGTGCCCTAAGGCTGGACACTATATTTAGATTTTAGTCTACTATTTTGTAGGCCAAGCCCTAAATTCCGGCACGTGCCTAGACAAATTCTAGGTTTGAACTTTGATCTTAATTAAAGCCCAAAACCAATGACGCATTATATTTCAGCCTTTGATGTCTTAATTATTTGCTAGGAGTGATTACTGCTCCTACTCGCCAGATGGACAATTATTTCCAAATTAGAACCTGTTAGAGGCGATTTTTATTGTGTTCGATTTCTTTTCGTTATATTTGGATAACAGTACATTGGATTTGCGTTCATATAAAAAAAAACCACGGGTTGCACTCAGGGAGTGCCGGCAGAAGTGAAAACTCAATCACTAGTGCAAAATGCACTATGTATAATTGAGGTTAACGCCATCTTGCGTTAGCGTTAATTACTTGAAACCCCTAAGCACATCACTGTTAGTAATCGAGTTATATTAATACCAGTTAGAGCGAAACTCACTAGATGGCATTTAAATCAATAAAGAAAAACTCAATGACATTACATGTAACAGTTTTTCATGTAATGTCATTGAGTTTTTCTTTATTGATTTAAATGCCATCTAAATGAGTGGCCATCTAAATCTTACGGTCACGTGATCGTCTTACGCTATCTCGAGTTTAACATTTTTTCCCCACCTCAAAAAGTGCATAGCGCCGCTAAAGAAGTTTTCACTTAAAAAAAATCTTGAATTCAGCTATACGTTTCTTAACCCTATATCTACATAATTACCATAAAATCTTCAGTATCTCTATTGTAATTAAGCGTGAAAATTGACGATGTCATGTACTTAAAGACGCGCTTATGAATCACGCACCGCCAGTAAAGGCTACCCTTGTTAATTAAATAATGCCTCCTAACAGTTCCATGTCACAGGCGCGAGCGATTTATGTTTTAACGCGCAAAAGATAGGTCTTATAAGATGAACAAATAAATCTTTGTCTGAGTGTAGATTGTTACTGAAAAGATTTAAAGCTGTTTTTTTAAATTCAAAGCTTGTCTATAGATATGGTCCCTACGAATAAAAAAATATATTTATATGCGATACGAAAAGCGAATCATTTAAATGTGAATGTGAAGAAACAGCGTAAGACATACCGAATGAATTAAGAGAAAGGTCCAGAAACCAAGATATAGAAAGAAAAGAGACGGATAGTCACTTATCAGGCTTAATGTGTACAGAAGTTTTACTTTGTAATTATAGTTCATGTAACGTATTAACTGAAATGATCATGGGCATTTGTATAAGTTTTTAACAGGTGAAATAAAACGGACGGGTCTCAGCAATTTGTAGGTACCCTTTATCTTTATCACGGCGCCCTTTGAGAGCATGTGGCGCTTAAGAGCTTAACCCGCTGTGTCTAAACTAAGCGCGCAGCCAATACAACGGGATTTGAGAATTCATCATTTCGAATTAGACGACCGGTCTGGCCTAGTGGGTAGTGACCCTGCCTGTGAAGCCGCGGTCCTGGGTTCGAATCCCAGTAAGGGCATTTATTTGTGTGATGAGCACAAATATTTGTTCCTGAGTCATGGTTGTTTTCTATGTATTTAAGTATTTGTATATTATAAACATATATCGTTGTCTACCCGTTGTGTATATCGTTGAGTACCCACAACACAAGCTTTCTTGAGCTCACCGTGGGGCTTAGTCAATCTGTGTAATAATGTCCTATAAAATATTTATTTATTTATCATTATTGGTACAGAGACACGTTTCAGACTTGCGTCGAAATATCGGAGTTTTATTTTATTTGATTGGTATTCAGGATAACAACAGCTGTAAATATAACTAAGACATATAAATGCTTATATAAAATAAGCCGAATAACAGTCATCCATTGGTTTACATTATGCAACGATTAAACATAACAAAGATAAGAAAACAACGAGAAGTTACAATACACACAAATGCTCGATACATTAGAAGTACTTCATACCGGTTGTAAAATGTTTAAGTATATAGTCTATTGAATTACCTACTCCTGTACGGCTACCATCAGTTTGGCACTGACATCGCTCGTACTCGCATATTAGTGCAAATGAGATGTATAGAAAGTAAATTACGTTCTCGATAGCGTAAATGTCAGTTTTGATACTATCAGTGACTCATGGTATGGGCTCTCATACAAAACAAAACCATGACATTGCGTTAGTTTAGATATTGTTGTTCAACTATGTCAGTAACTGGCAGGAAGTTGCGCAGGATCGGGACAGGTGGCACGCTCTCGTTTCGGAGGCCAAGATTCTCTTTGGATCGCTGAGCCAAAAATTCAACTATGTCAATAAATCTAAAAAAAATATCGCTTGTCGTTTGTCGCTTGTGTTGTATCGCAGGGAGCTCGGCAATTAGCACCCTTTACACCGGCCTTTGAGAGCACGCGGCGCTCAAGAGCTCAACCCGACGTGTCTAATCTCAACGTTCAGCCGATACAACGGGATTTGAGCGTTACCCGATGCGTTTGTAAACATACCGGATTTACCAGCCACACTGTTTATTAGTAAACCTTATTACAGAGATACAAGGTCCTACTGTATGATCAGTTGAAGTGTTGCTATTTGTATGCTATGCTCAAAGGTTACGCTTGGTGTAATACACGGCGCGTGAACTCGCTCTAATATGTATATTGTGATTTGAAAATTAGAGTGGTTTAATGTCGTAAATACACAGTAGGTTATATTTGACCTTGATTCAGATATTTGGGATAAGTATTTATTATCCACACTGTTGACTGACAATTTTTAAGTGGACCTTATTACTAAAATAAAGGATCCTCTGATGATCAGTTATGTTCCTAATAGCGTCGCGTGAACTCGCTCTAATATGCATAATTAATGCTGAATTGGAAATTAGTGGTTTAGATACACACTAGGTTACAAAAACAAACCGCTTTTCAAGTCCGTTCCGTTTTTGAATACCGTCGTACGAGGGGCGTTCAAAATATTCTCGGTATTGATATCTTACGACCTCTTCTAAAATTTCTTTCGTTACTGGCCGCTAAGGTTTATTCATTGACATTAAAAAAAAGTATAATTCGAACCGAGATAGTCTTTTGTTTTTCTGCAATTGCTGAACAAACATGAACATCATGTGCGAATTGACAATGTTAACTAAATTAGAACATCGATGCGTGATAAAATTCTTGACAAAACAGGGTAAAAATCAAAAAGCCATAAAAGAGGAAATGGATTGTGTTTACCGTGAGTCTGCTCCTTCTTTATCTACCATTCAAAAGTGGTCAAGCGAGTTTAAACGCGGAAGGGAGAGTATTGAAGATGACCCTAGACCTGGCCGGCCTGTAGTAGCTACTTCACAAGAAAATATTGATAAAGTGGAAAAACTTATATTGGAAGATGGTCGAGTGAAGGTAAAATCTATAGCACAAGTAACCAATCTCTCTATTGGTACCGTACATGATATTATACATGACCATCTTAATATGTCAAAAGTAAGTGCAAGATGGGTTCCGCGAATGCTGACTCGGCTTCAAAAAGACATGCGTGTAGATTGTTGTTCCGATTTTATTGACCTGTGCGGTGAAAATCCTGATGAGGTGCTGCAAAGAATAGTTACTGGAGATGAAACCTGGGTTCATCATTATGACCCAGAGAGTAAACAAGAGTCCATGCAGTGGCACATTAAGGGTTCAGCTCATCCCAAGAAGTTCAAGGTCATCCCTTCAGCTGGCAAGGTCATGGCCACGATATTTTGGGATTGTGAAGGAGTATTACTAATCGATTATAAAGAAAAAGGTGTAAATATCACAGGACAGTACTACGCTAACATTCTACGTCAATTAAAGGATGTAATTAAAGAAAAGAGGCGAGGAAAGTTAACCAAAGGTATTCTGCTTCTGCATGACAACGCCCCCGTCCATACTGCTCATATTGCCAAGGCAGCTATTGTTGAATGTGGGTTTAAAACTGTTACTCACCCACCGTATAGTCCGGATAAGTCCGCTAAGGGCTAAGGCCCCCAGCGACTTCTTTTTGCTCCCCAATCTTAAAAAGGATCTGCGTGGAAATAAATTTTCTGACGATGAAGCATTGAAGGCGGCAGTGGAGGAGCATTTTTACACGAAAGATAAAAAATATTTTTACGAGGGATAAAAAAAAAATTGATCGATCTTTTAAGTGTATGAACATAGGGGGGGAGTATATTGAAAAATAAAAATATCAAACTTTTCGTACTTGTTTGTTTTCATTCTCATACCGAGAATATTTTGAACACCCCTCGTATATGTTAATTTTGAGTAATTTTTAACACTTAGCTTCCAAAGTACCAATGAAGGTTACTTTAACTTATTTTCATCAAGGCCACTTGGAAAGTAACCTTTTAAGGTGGGTTTATATTTGCTGGATTTCATCAATGTTGTTTGCGATTGCGTGACTTTGACATGAAAAATGATGAATGATCTAAACACCAAATATGTATTTTATTTTTGTTTTATTACGTACTTAAGTATAATACCGTACACGGCGGGAAGAAGCTGATAATTCGCGGGAAAAAGTGGAAGAAATTTGAACCTTATGCAATTTAATTTTAAGTTCATATTTCTTCAATAAAATATCTCGAGTTATCAACTTCTTCCCGCCGTGTACCGAATTTATAGTGACGTTCTACGGGTAAAGGTACCTAATGGCGGTCGGCCCTTAGGTCACGTACCACGAATTAGTATTGGAGCGTCGTTATAATAGCGTAAGTGCCACATTCCACGGAATGTCACATTATTGTCTCTAATACACACCTATTCGCACTATACAAGACAATAATTACCGCACCAATAACCTCATTATGTCGTGTAATAGCATTCAAAACATGATTACCTCATGTAATTGAGTTGCGACTATACAGAAACTTCGTTAGCCCCAGTGAAAGCATTTATCATGCGTAAGTTCACTACAGTTGATACTTATCACTTTTCGGTGAAGGAAAACGTCGTGAGGAAACCGGACTAAACCCAAAAAGGCCTAGTTTTCCCACTGTGTCGTCAGATAGCAGTCGCTTTATTTCGTTGGAAGGCCAGCGTACATTTAGAAGAACATGTGTAAAAATTATGTAAATTAAAGGGAGATATTACTTTATTGAGCCCCTTGGGCTGGTAAAATCGAAGCAAAAGTTAGTTTATACTAGTTTAGCTATGAGGCGCCACTGGGTTAGGAATCAATCATACCTACGTTTTCTCCTAAAGATGTTATATTTATTTTAATAGCACGGCAGTATATCGAGATAGTGTAGGTATAAATAATACAATTCCACGTGAAAGATATTTTTTTTCGTCTTAACAATGAAACAATAGTAAATTAATATTTGAAGAATAAAGCTTCACAGAGACCCGCACAGAATCCAAACCATTAAAATTCTGTTTTCGTTTAATTTTAACTTGTTCAAACAGAATCAAAATGAGACGGAGGAATTAATTAATCTGAGATGAATTTCTTCCCTGAGTGTCTGAAAGGCATAAAAATTGAGTTGTTAAAAATAGGTATCAAATTATTAAAATAAATTTCCCTATAGATTACCTAAGGATAGGCAACTTTCTTTCGAGTTTTTAATTATATGCCACGGTTATATTACGTTTTAAGTTCTATTTTAGATAACCATTTTATCACATAATAATTTTCCAAAACGCCGCTGGTAAAATATATGCATATTGTATAGGCATAGGTACCTTTATTTTTGAATGAACTGGACATTTTAGAAATAAAAACTCCTACGCGGTTAAATCCATTTTAATCAATTTTTACGATTTTTATTCCTGGCTGCATTGACCTAATCTGAACATTGCAGGTAACTCTTATCATGGAATGGCTCCTCTACACGATGGGCCAGCGCCGGCCACTCCAAGGGACGCAGCCATGCGGTAGAATGAGATAGCAATATCACTTGCTCCCTCTAACGCATAAATGCGTCCCTTGGAGTAGCCGGCGTTGGCCCATCGTGTAGAGGAGCCAGAAACTCCGTGGTTTGACGGATGTCTTGTTTAACTTAGATTTTAATAGTTTAGGTGGTATAGTTTTTATTTTGTTACTTATACTATATGCTATTTATATTTACTCGTCGTAAATGTTTTTTCGTTATTTTTGTGATTTCGTTTATCTTGATTAATTTTGGCAAAAACGCTGTCGTCAGCGATCCACACTCAGGTGTTTCTTATACTTTGACACTAACTACGAAAAAAGAAATCCCTAACAGTTTAGGCTTATAATTTCAACTTATTAAAAGTTTTAAAGACCGGTCGTACTAAATCAATTTATGAAGTCGTTTGAAGTAAATTTGCCTTAAGCTATATTTTACCGATATTCGCATTCCGATAAACTTATGTTTTCAAGTTAAACTTTCTATCTATCTTTTAGAAAGTACGCTTTGATGATTGTTCGCTGAAACTTGAAGATAAATCGGAAAACGTACCGATTCGTTTCCGATAAAAAAAAGTTAGATGGCGTGACTTGTCGTTATAATTCAGCTCTTAGAACAGATAGGAAACTGATGCAAAAGTGTGGATAAAACTGTTCCAGTTGTTATAGTCTGCTTTTTTTTAACTGTGAAATAATGTCCATAGAAAATAGTATGGAAAATTAAATTGGTTCTTGCAAAGAAAATGTATGGCGTAGTACTTCATAGTTAAAAAAACAACGGGTTGCACTCCGGGAGTGCCGACAGAAGTGAAAACTCAATGACTAGTCCAAAATGTCTGCAGCACTATGTATGATTGACCCATCCTCCTTTCTATTGAAAAACTTTAGTTCCGAAATTGCTGGTCAGTGAGCTTGTTTAAAATTCGAAATTAAAATTTGTAGCATTAATTATTTAAAATTTGAATAGAAATTGTAAAGTTACCTTGCAGACTTATCTCCTTGATACCGTGGTAACCTTATAAAATTCCAATAGACTACATGCGGACCCCGTTCGCATAAAAGTCGTTATAATATTTAAATCTTACTTTCACCCCCTTTAGATTTCAAAATGTCATTTCTTATTTATTTTTTATTGTGAGCCTATTGTGTCCCACTGCTGGGCATAGGCTTCCCCCCCTCTTCCTCCATTCATTCCAATTTGAGCTAATAAAGTATAGTATGGTTCTTTCACAAATGTCACAAACTAACGATAATAAAAGTTACTCAGGTAGGCACTCTGTGACCTCATAATACTATCTACTGCCTACGTAATACTATCCTACGCACAGATTTATTCATGCAGAAATTCATATAAACATACCTACCGTATGTAAAAAGGAAAATATACTTAAGAAGAAAAAAGATACGGTTCCACATCCCTTTTGTTGATTTTTTACACACGGTAAGAATGCTGTGCGTAAATACGTAACGTAAATCCTATGAACTATACCAAATATTCAAAATACGGCGAAGTCAACAGGAAACATTTATAGTTGACTTTCTGTCACCGCCCCATAATGGATTACTAAGGGTAATATTCCATTTCTGACCGCAGCTGCACTACTGGTACTGAACGCGTCGCTGTTACTGTCAATTTCCATAGTAAAATGAACAGTAGTGCAGCTGCGGTTGGAAATGGACTGTCACCTTAATCCTATAGTTGGCCAGTAACGTATGTTATATTTATGTTCACCGGTTAAGGAGCGTTTCAATTTGTGCAGCGTTTGCGAAATAAACACTCATAGCGTATTCATGAAAGCTTAGTAGGATGGAAACAATGTAGGATTATAGATGCGTGGGGCGGCAGATGTGGTATTTAAAGCTACTTGGTTTAGCTTTCAGGAGACAGGCTGGCCGCTTGAGTAAGTCAGCACAATAGATCGGATTACATTGCTTGCATTATCGTCTTTCTAAATAAATTGAAAAGTGATAATTTTTCTATTGTGACTGAATAGAAGCGGGTCCGTGTTTATGTTACATTTAAGTGTAAGGCCTGAGTGGACGCTCGAGTTGGTCGTGCAGCGGGGCGGGGCGTGCGGCGTGCATGTTAAACAAATGCAAACGTATAGTAGCGGCCTTAGTGCACGCCGCTCAAATTACTTGTGAGCCCGACGCCACGCTGCACGCCCCGCCGAACGCTCCGCTTCGAGTTCGAGCATCCACTCAGGCCTTACACTTAGAAATATGATGCTTTTAAATCATTAATGGATCTTCCTCTCATTTAATATATACATTGTTTGGTGCCGTGACCAGGATAAACACTGTAATGCAATAAATGACTTTTATTTTAATTTTAATGTTAAATGAGATGATAATCAGTCGATCATTTAAAAGCATCTTGTTTCTTAATATAAATACGGGTTAGGGCTTTTGTTCAATCACACTATCATATTTATATTGAGGGACTTTTTGCTTAGCACTGCTAAAAACACAATCGCTAACGAAGATAAACAAGGTACATCCAAAAAAAGTAAGTCTAACAAGCTCTTGGTAAAAAAAATCGGCTTTTCGTATTATCCCGTCGGTATGCTCTTGCACAAGAGACTTATCATTATCAGACTATACACACGCAAACGTTAAAATATGGATCATGAAAAAGCTGGTAAATTAAATTGTTACCCTATTTCAAAAAGGGTAGTAACGTCCTTGTCGTCTTTACTGTCAACGAATTTGATTTCTGTACAGTCGATGTCAAAGACATATATATTCACAATTTTTTCCATAATACAAAGGAGTAAGGTGCAAAATTGTAAACATAATATAGGTATATTTGACTTCGATTGTACCATTTTGTATCTTGTCACAGTGATAATAAAAACGAATTCCTAGTACGACTTTAATGATTGTTATACTAGATAAGAAATGGAACAGAGATCAAATTCCTCGAATATTCCTAATAAAGGATTTGAATAGTTAAACATTGTTCCGAGATTTAGAGTTAACCGAACGCTGATCATCTAATAAAGTAGTCGTACGCTGTCTTTCTGAAGTCAGATCTAATTTTGAGGAGGATCTCACGGATTAGCAACCGGTACCACAGATCGGGGTCTCATTAGACACGTTCGAATGCTCGAGTTGTGCACACTTAGCTTAGCTTAGAATGTCTGTGATTTTGTTGTTTGTGTGCACATTTTACAGACATTTTTGTTGGAGCATATACTTATTTAAAATCGGAATTGTATGTTTTTGTTTTGACCGATTATTTCCCGCAACTACATGCAAGAATATTAACAAATTGAGTGCTGGAAAAGCGCTCGGCGGGTTCTCTGTTTGTAGTCGCTTTCCTCTACAAAGCGGGAAAACACTGGGATCGGCTGGCGTAGCGCCACGAAAACGTTGGCACTGGCAGTGAATGTGTTAAGGGCGAGAGATTAAGTTGTAGTTTTACTCTAAAATATTTAACCAGCACTTTGAAAATGACAAAACTCAACTTTTGAACATTGTGTAACCTGCATGTAAATGCCCGCCTACGTAATTCTAGGAACGAAAGTTTAACAAAGGATAAAGGCCCGATTTTGACATTTACTGACCAGTATGTATATACCTAAGTTTAAAATAGCTATCGGCTGTTTATGGCAATCATCTGCTCTTATCATCGCTACACCTTAGAAAACAAAGTTCCCTGCCGCGTCTGTCTGTTTGTATCTTCGCGATAAACTCAAAAAGTACTGGACGAATTCACATATCAATATGATTCTTGAGGAAGGTTTGGGTCCCAATGCGAAGGGGTGGGTCGCTACTTCGCCAGTAACAAGTATAAAGAAAAGTACCTTTGGATAAAATTAGTGAAGGATTGAACGTCCTAATTGTGACAGTAATGTTGGCGGCGAACGTCATTAATTTTTGCCAGGAAATTGACAGTGACAATGTCATGATTTTTAAGTAATTGTATCAAAAAGTGTAAGCAATTATGAATTTTACTTGGCAACATTCTTAAAATACCTGAATTTAATATCAGGGCGATGGGTAATGTCTAATGACTTGCCTGGCAACACTTGAGTTAGCAAGTAGTAGGGGTAAACAAAAGTTAAAAAGAGTGATGTTCAGACTTGTTCACGTGGATTGGGTAAGTCAAAGAGACGACATCTTGATGGTAACGGGTGAGCAAAGTCAAAGAGGCGCCTCCATTTTATAATTAGTTAGGTATGCCGCAATAACAATGCAGCCAAAATTCATCCAGCCGTAATGTCGCGAGAGTAATGCCAGCTGCATTACAGTTCCCATCCGAATGTCACCTTAAAACACTGTTTTCAGAAACGTTTTAAGATACTAGAAACCGTCGAAGGAAATTTTCAGATACTAGAAACTGTCGAAGGAAATTTTCAGAAAGTTAATTTTCCTAAGCTAATAATAACTCCCGTTTAAATTGGACTGTTATTATTGTAATGGTAAGGTAACTTTTAATAATTAAATTTCTTCAAAAAGTTATGTGATCTGATCTATTATTAGTCTCTGGTTTAGTACGGTTTACTTGTACCTATACCAAAATCATTTACCTAAATTAAAGCTGTTCAATCAAAACTATGACAGACAACAACATCTGGCATCGGTACCAAAATAACCCTAAAATATTTCATCAGGCGACCTTTCAAATCAAAATAAAGTGTGCACCAAAGCAAAAACGCAAATTTATTTAAAACACAATTAATCATTTATGATGCGACAATGGCACCATTGAAAGTCACCTTTGTTGTTATTCATGACATCTTGATGAATCGGCTCGCAAAGTACAATTTCGAGTTATTCGGGACGGAAAGGAACAATTTCCCATTTAGATATTAACTAGATGATAAGCCATCAATCTCTTCTGTCTCGACGTGGAAAGAAATCGATTAATGTTGTCAGGCGTGGTCCTTGGGTAATTCGGTAATATGTGGAATTGAAAATTGTATTACAACTTTTATTTTATTTAAAGTTTGTTTAGGTCAAATCTTGAAGGCTAAATTAAAAGGGTTGTCTATTGTTTGTCCGAAAATTGTATAAAATAATACTCATACGCCCGAATTGTTTGTTTATCATAAAAATGATGTGATATACTCAGTGAGCGCGATACGTGTTGTTGTCCATATTATTAATTTTAATAATACTATTTAATAGAATATTTAAACGCCATACTAAATAATGGTTTTTCCCCGAATCTATCTAGTCACTTTAATTCTGGCATACGATTACGATTACGCAGTCGCTTTCGCCCTAAGAGCCGGAGCAAGGCGCGCAAAAAAAGACCTATCATCGAAGTCTAAGGCGGGAGCGGGAGCTAACCTAACCTAACCTAACCTGACCTATCCGAGTCGGAGTGCCCCGGAAAGTCTTGCTCGCTCGCTTGTTCGCAGTTATAACCTAACCTAACCTACTTTCTGGTAGCCGTTTTATTTTGTAGGAGGTCACAGCTCTAACCTAACCTACTTTCTGGGAAGCAATTTGAATGGCAAATTTTATTATGGCTAGTGATAATTATGGCTTACAATGATGATGACAAATGATATTATTGAAATTGATTTTATGGGAAACAAAGTTTCTGGCACGTGACTAATATAGTAAACAATAAGTATTGCATATGTAAATTATGGGAAACAATATAATGGCTGTTGACTATTATGGCAGATGAAATTATGGCAAATGAAATTCTGGCAAGTGGGTGTATACCAATTAAAAATTTAAAACCGGGACAAACATGCCGGGAAACCGATGTTATCGGCTACGATGTATCGCCACGACGACTGTATGTAGCTTAGCAGTAAAAGTACCAACTATATAATAAAATTTCCACTGGTTCTTAACTTCTTATACAAACATAGGGTCGCTTCGAGAGCTCATGTTTCCCTGGGTCACATAACTGAATTTACGAACTAAAACTCAATAATGTTCACAAATTACTTATGACAGTGAAGTCTCAATATATGGCCACGCATTTCTGAAGGAAATTCGTTTAAGTCCCCTTCCTTGTCAGCGATGCCAAGACAAACTCAGCGTTTTTTTTTTTTTTTTTATTTATCACAAAGTACACAACAATTTTTAACAATTTATATTCCTCGCCAAACTGCGATTGCAGTTTGTTGGCGAGATCGCGCTCATTTTTAAGTTTTAAACATACATATTACATATTATGCTGTGCACTAATGCACTAAATACTAAACTTAACTTAAATACATAACTATCCAAAAAGCGAACATGCATGGCGATTATGATGACAAATCAAAAAAGACAAGTAGGTCATAACATCTGAAATTATTAGATGCTGTCCCTCTGCACTCGTGGTATGAACCATCGAGCAATTAGAAATTTGTGTTCTATCTCAGGTTACGCCCCGAAGAATTAAGTATTTGATGATGACACACGATGATTACCTACCGTAAGTACTGCTCGTGTTCAGCGGGGCATTTTACCACAGACTTTGTGCATTTTACCCACATTTTCGCGCTTGGTAATCATAAACGTTTCGGTGGAATGAACTCCCTTTTGAAGGTTAATCTAGGGACCACAGTACGTGCAGTGTGTTTGGTATTAGTATTTAAAAAAATATTTGTAAGTAGGTAAATATAGTCGCTCTTTAAAACATATATTTTCCTGTGTTATTTACCAATAACCCAAATTACTTGTGACACGTGGTTTTCTTGTAAAACCAAGCACGCCTAAAAGCAATCTGTTAATCTAAATTCCTTGCCATCGATATCGGTAACTGCTACGTTGTTGAATAATTCGGGGCTAATCCTCACGCAGGGATTAATGTCAGGGTTTTTGCTCCGCCAGGGAAGTTCTTCTAGAAAGTATAGCCGCTATGAAATATTCTTCCATATACATATGTATTTGCAAGATATTATAGTTAGCAGAAAAGACAAAATTTTCAGGTAAAATTTTCGATTACTTTTTCTATTTTTCGTTTTTCTTCCGCACTTACATACTTACATTGGAACAGAATTTATTTCCATTAAGACTGAGGCTGTGAAATTAAATTCTTATAGAAGGAGTGACTGCAGTATAACTTTCTTGATGATCTAATTAAAATGAATTTTACGAATGCTTAAAAACATATTTTTTGCCAATGTGAAATTAAATTACAAGGACAAAATTACTCTTTAAACGTGTTCTATTTTTAAAGCCAAGCATGCCTGAAGGCAATCCGTTTATCTACGCTCCTTGCCAAGTTGCCATCCATACCGTTAATTGGTTCGTGGCTGATTAATTCGGGGCCTACCCTGACACGCCCAGCCATGGGCAGGGATGCTATTACTCGTATCGTAGCTTAACGAGCATTCTTGCCCTATTTCTCTATCTTGACGGATTTCAACTATTAAAGTTTTTTTAATTAAAGGAAAACTCGCTTCTTCCGTGAGTCGAGACGAATGATAATAAATTTATATCATTTTGACATCGAAATATAAGTTCGAATTGGCCTCCGGCATAAATAAACATCCAACATTTATACCTGTAGATTTGAGCCGATCATACAGAACCTACAGTAGATACTAACCGCCTGGCTCGGTTTTGTAATTCTGTTCTCGTATAAATACTCCTCAAAATAGTTCATTTGGCAAAAAAAAACCGGCCAAGTGCAAGTCGGACTCGCGCACGGAGGGTTCCGCACCATCAACAAAAAATAGAGCAAAACAAGCAAAAAACCGGTCACCCATCCAAGTACTGACCCCGCCCGACATTGCTTAACTTCGGTCAAAAATCACGTTTATTGTATGGGAGCCCCACTTAAATCTTTATTTTATTCTGTTTTTAGTATTTGTTGTTATAACGGCAACAGAAATACATCATCTTGTGAAAATTTCAACTGTCTACCTGATAGGTAGGTTCGTGAGATACAGCCTGGTGACAGACGGACGGACGGACGGATGGACGGACGGACGGACGGACAGCGGAGTCTTAGTAATAGGGTCCCGTTTTTACCCTTTGGGTACGGAACCCTAAAAATATAATACAAAAACGGAACCCTTATAATTTCGTCGTGTCGCCCGTCTGTCCGTCCGTCTGTCTGCCTGTCCGTATTGCTCGGAGCCATTTACAAGAAATGCAAGATTTAGGACAAGACACGCGAGACAATGACAATATCAGATCATCATCAATAATCTATGATGAATCACGATCTGATTGTCATTTACAGACGGATTGATTTATATTTCGATTGAAGTTTGCCGATATACGATACTAATATAAATAAATGTCATATACTAAGAAAAAGTGACCAAGGCCTCCAGTGCCCCAGGCTGGAAACGAACCAGCGTCCTCTGCTATCGCGGCAGGTGCCTGTGCCATTCGGCCACTGGGCCACAGCGGCATAAGTCGAATTTTTCCAAGTATATGCACTTCTTACTGAAGGCTTATGGCGCCCCCTGCCAGCCTGGGGCACTGGAGGCCTTGGTCACTTTTTCTTAGTATATGACATTTATTTAAAGTTTATAATTTATATAGTAGTGTGTCTACTTGAAATAAAAACAAATTAAAATATTTTCTGAAAATAATTTAATTTGTTCTAATACACTAATATAAATTCCCGATAACTAGCTAATTTAATTTGTATCGGGGAACTATAATACCTATTACCAGTTAATACTAGAGTAGGGTACAAAGTACATTTTACACGCCACGCGTAGTATTTTGTACGGTAAGCCTAATAGGCAATGCACAGAGTTTTTTTGTATATTAAGACCTTTTTGTTATCACATGTGTTATACAAAGAAACGCTATTTTATTTTATTCTATTCTATTCTACAATCAATTGATGCTATTTAAAATGTATATACGACAAGACTTTGTTATTGCAATAATATTACGGTAGAAAATTGAGAAAGTCCATATTAAATAACGTGTAACCATTATTAACATCGCTGGTTTAATTTCCGAACTACAGACATTGCTAAATGGGTTCACAGTTTCATAAACTTCCTTACTTCTAACTAATGAACTAATCGCATGTCTAACTTACACATTTCGGACTACATTTTCAAGGAAATTTCTGTTGCACTGGTTTACATATTAAAGGTTTTCCTTATTGCCTTAATCATTATGAACGAGCTCCACTGAAACTCCGTATCCATATTTAATCGCGTTTTCCTTGTAGCTTCGTTAAAATTGGTGCTTTGTGAAGGCGAAAATTGAGGAATATTTATACGACCCTTAAAATGGAGAGGCAAATCTTTTTACCCGATTAAAGAAGTTATGTAACAACCTAAAACATTCACAGATTTTGATAAATTGTAGACCCCAATAATTGAAGTCATTCAGTACTTCAAGTTTTCGTAGGGAAAAAAAATAACGAATATCAGCAAATTGCATAGGTACACACGCGTCAAAATCATATTACCCGCTCTACGGTGCTTCCTTAAAAGCATATTTAAGCTGGATCATTTTAAGGGTTCCGTAGTTTTTTTTTAATGTGTCATAAATCCCCTAAATACGGAACCCTTCACGGGCGAGTCCGACTCGCACTTGGCCGCTTTTATATTATGCATTAAAGATTGACGTTAAGTGAATCGATTAACATATAGATATGAGAAGTCGGAATCGTTTTCCGCCTTGTGAATCGCACTTCTTATAGGAGCCTTCGGTAAAATATATATTCTCGTTACATATTATTGGAATTTCAAGCGTTTGTGACCTAGTTCATATAATACGATTTATCTTACGAAATAGCTCCGTCTGAATATACCTTTCGAAACAACTAATAAATATATAAATAGTATGCTTTTCTTTAATTGTGTGAGTGGTCTCTTAATATTGCTATTCTCTACATTAGCTATCTGCACAAGAGCATGGGCCTAATTCGGATTTTGTAATAGACATCTAATAGATATCTTTTAGACATCGTCAAGATACGATAACGATATGTTTAAGATCTAACCTGTCAAATTTGACATTTCCGCGATTCTGAAGATACACTTGAACGATTTCCACAAGATATTACTTAGAGATCTGATTCACATCTAATAGATATCTAACACGATCTATCGTAAAAGTGACATTGGTTGCCCGAATTGCGCTGCAAAAGAGAACTAGTTGAAATCTAAACTATAACGTATCTAGAATGGATCTAGTATAATATTATATACTTATCCTACAATTTCAATGTTAATTCTAATTATCAATAATATTTCCTAGACATTCATTGCTATAACATTTTAAATTACAATCTCTTAACCATTGTGTTAAAAGACCTAATTTTATAATTATTATATAAATATACTGTCGAATACCTAGCATAATTTAGATTTAAGACTATTGCTGTGCCCAGGGCCGGATTAAGCATGTCGGGGCCCCTAGGCAGTGCAATGCTCGGGCCCCCTTACAGTTAATTCTGCATACATAAGTTCAGTTGTTCAGTACAGGGAAGTAAGTTTGCGGTTTTAATTTCAACCTTCAGGTGTCGGTTGAGCCGATCCGAACATGCCGAACGATGTCTTTTTCGCTCTTGCGTGGACATAAAGGTTTTTTATATTAGTTTTTGCTGATTCCTCCTTGCGTCCAGTGTGGGGAGAGCTCTTTTTTTCTCAATAAGTAGTTAAATATTTTGCGAGGCTGAACAGCGGTTGTCCAACCATACCAGCCACATAATTAAAATTAACCTAATAATATAAATATTTTACATGTGTTTAAATGATTATTCATTAATCAGTTAAACTAGCATGTAAGTACAGCGTAAATCGGAAAAGCAATAAAAATCGCGAAATTTTTTGTGAAAAAATTGTGAAAGCGTGTTAAAAAAGCCTAAAAATACGAAGTTACCCAGTGAGGCGAGCTTTCATGCGAGGTAAAAGCCGTGCTTCAGGGTAAGCTCAGCTAGATCACAGACGCCAACCAATGTCCATTGTATTAAAAAGCGAGACCGCAGGCCAAGCTTGGCGCAGCGAGGCCAAAGGCTAAGCTGAAGAAGAGATTTGGTAGACGAACCAAAAATTGAGGTAAAAAGTGAGGCTGAAGGTCGAGCTCAGCAATCTCCACATTACTGAACAAGCCCGAAACGTACTTATAACCAGCGAGGTGAGCTTTCATGCGAAGCAAAAGGCCAAGCTTCTGAAATCAATGTTTATAAATTGATACGAACCAATCGTCAAATGTTACTCAACAATAATATATTATATGTGTCATACAAGAGTTACTCGGAGGGCCGAAGTTTCATTAATGAGGTTTTAGGCTCTCGGGAGCCTGAAATTCGAGCTCGACTTACAGACTTTAAAAGCGATAAAATAACATAATTTACATAATCATTTGATGATTGTGTGTCTGAGAAACTGATATTGGACATTAGGTATAAGTAGGTACCATAAAAAATTATTTATGAATTTTGGCCATATGAAACACATTTTTTTTGGCGCGCGCGGGGCCGCCGGGGCCCCCTAGCAGAGGCGGGGCCCCCTAGCCGAGGCGGGGCCCATAGGCAGTTGCCTACTCTGCCTTAGGGTTAATCCGGCCCTGGCTGTGCCCTACCGGGGTCCATGTGAAACTCACTTTCACTATGTAACACCAATGTAACAACCATGGATGCAATAAATAAATTATGAATAAATTATGAATTATTATGAATAGTACGTGTCGTCTCTTGTGAATATCTTGAAGTTCGAATACGGCAGTATTTCTCAAAAAAAAATACATTTCGATCACATCTTAGATTTCTATAAAAATTGGTATGCTGGTAAAGTACATGAAGCTGAACAATTTCCACCATATTTCCCAAAATGTCCAAGAAAGTTTGTATGCAACATCCTTTTTTGTTACCAGATTTCCTTACACATTTGGTAACAAAAAAGGAATGTTTCATACAAACTTTCTTGGACATACCAATTTTTATAGGAATCTAAGATGTGATAGAAATATACAAATTATTTGAGAAATGCTCACAACGTATCTATAACTGTATATTGATATATCCTGAAGGCAAAGGAAAACCCAACCCAACTATTGACAAATGAATGATCAATCAATCAATCACTCGAATGAACAAAGGGCAACGTTATTAATTAATATCCTCTGTAGCCTGTTATTTGCTTCCATTGTGTATGTAAAACTTTAGCACACTTTAAAACAGAATCAATTCCTTTTGTATCATGATCACTCAAAGATAATAAATGATCCAATACAAAACTATCAACACCTCGATAACTTGATGTGGAAGTTCCGAGCGCGCATCAATCAATAAAGCGAAACAAATGTCATTAGGACTTAGTCGCGTACACTCTGTAACCTGGTGACTAACTTATTTCCATTGGTTTAGAGTGGTTGTTATTTTGACAAGGGTGCAATCTTCTTATTAGCGCTATTAGGGAAGAGTTTGGAAGAACGATTTATACCTTCCTTGAAACCTTTCTACCTTCCTTGATACCTTCCTTGATTTGAACCTTTTAAGAGCCAACAGGAGCTAAGATTAAAATATTTTAGGTAAATATACCCGTCTCTCTAACGGAAGCGGCTCCTAAAACTAGTGCGATAAGGACAAGGCGAAAAATCCTGCGTAAAAATATCAAAAATCGAGGTTTCGTACTCGACTGTTTCCTCCTTCAAAACTTAACCAATCGTAACCAAATTTGGAAATCTAAATGATTATGACATTATCTGTGTCGGACCGTTTTGATTTTTTGTCTAATTGATGTCAGTTTTGAATAGCACGCCTCTCATTGCGGCATAGTCAATAAGGCCATTTTGGCCATTTTTGAAGGGCTCTAGCGCCTTAAAAAACAAAAATATCAAAAAAAGCAAAACGGTCCGACACAGATATTGATAATATTAATATGTGTTGAAAAAATCATTGCTCTTGCTTCAAAACCCACGGAGGAAACAGTCGAGTACGTTTGTATGGAGAAATGACCACTCCTGTTGGCTCTTAAGGTTGGGTTGCTGGATAATTTATTTTCCTCTAACCGCCTCGCCTAAAGGCCCAAAAAGAAAGCCCACCTTTTCATTCCTACTTCATCATCATCTTCCTCGCGTTGCCCGGCATTTTGCCACGGCTCATGGGAGCCTGGGGTCCGCTTGGCAACTAATCCCAGTAATTGGCGTGGGCACTAGTTTTTACGAAAGCGACTGCCATCTGACCTTCCAACCCAGAGGGTAAACTAGGCCCGTATTGGGATTAGTCCGGTTTCCTCACGATGTTGTGACGTTTAGCGTCGCAGTTAGGGTTGGAAAGAGGTAGGAAGGAAATTAAAGTTGGAAAGAGGTAGGAAGGAAATGAAAGTTTGGTTTAGAAAAGTTAGTTAATATTATGTATTTAAAATTACAAAAAGTTAGCTAGGGCCGTGAGGCCTTATAACTGAGCCGAACAGAATGAAATAATGAAACAAGTCTTTAATAGGAGGCACTTTCCTGGGACTCTACTTCGCAGACGGGCAGTTGTAGATGGCTCCGCTGAACAAAGCAGGCATCGCAGTCGCAGGTCCAGAGTATTCTAAGATGGCTACGCACTGTGGTCCAGGATCCTCAGCTCGGAATGGAAACCTTCCAGATTGTGGAGCATGCGCATAGCGCAACCGGGTAGTGCAGGCTAGTGGGTTTTCAGAGTCAACCCCAGACTTGATCCCTAGCAATATTGGTTTTATTAGAATATGCACACAACGGTGACTGCGTCATCCGGCCTGCAAGGAAAGAAATATCAGGAAAGTTAACCTTTTAGCATTTCTTTAGTGTTCACGGATGAAGCAGTCAGAAAAGAACAGATTAGTTAACAGTATAAAAGAATACAACGTAAAATTATTCCGATTAGAAACTTAAATTAAATATTCGCAACACTTACCGGATCCGGGAAAATAACAGTAGTTTGCGATCTATATTAAATCAAGGTTAGTATTATTTTACATTAAATATCGAAGATTATTAGCGAAAATATGTGAGCAATCAATGAATCTACACCATATTTTTCATGTGACAGATTCACAAGATACCTGAAGGGAATTTTAAAATGTAATGTTTTTTTTTTGCAACCGGCCAGCACAAAGCGCCGAGCGCAAACGAGGTTTTATAGCAAACCGTTACAATGTTTTCCTTCACCGAAAAGCGACTGGTAAATATCAAATGACATTTCGTACATAAGTTCCGAAAAACTCAGGTACGAGCCGGGGTTCGAACCCGCGACCTCCGGATTGCAAGTCGTACGCTCTTACCGCTAGGCCACTAGCGCTTTTTTTGCCTACTTCAATTATTATTATCAATTAAAACGATAGGTACCTACTTATTACATTTGTCTTGGTTAGCTATTTGTCTTTAGAGGTAACAATAAATAGCGTTATTCATAACCGCGCTACAGGCCTTAATTAGCGATATTAATAGCGAGTAAAAAACAGACGCAGATACAGATTCAATTCAATTTGAACGACACTAGCCCTCGCTTTGGCCATTCAAAGTAGGTACTTATTTTTAAAGTACAGTCACGCTCCGTGATTGCTACGCCATTTAGGGTTCTAGCTAAACTGGACATTCCATAGCGTAAGTGTGGAACAACTAATTGAGCTAGGACCCTAAATGACGTAACAATCCCGTGTGGTGACTGTACTTATCTACCCATAAATACTCATACATATAAATTATACATTTTACTGTGTCACAACACAATTTTCAACCTGTGCTGTGGCTTTCCCACTTCCCTTCCACATATTGCCAGTTAAATGCACATATTCTACAACAACTACTGATGTAATCCATCCATTTAATCACCAAAGTTCATTACGCAGTTTGATTGGGCAGGACTACCTACTTGACCGCAGCCAATTAGATTGGCTAAATTTAGGCTAAATTGACAATTATCAGAAATCAGGTCAAGCGCGTGTCAGGGTCAGAAACTTGAGAAAACTTTACGCCATTAGAAACATTGGAACCAATTTTAGAATTATTAAGTTTCTGTAACCGTGAGTTAAGCGGACGTAATATATAATTGGGTCATTTGGGTATAATTTTTTAAGAAATTTATGATTCTTATGAAGTACATATTTTAAATTACTTAATACTTAACGTATTTATATTTAGTCCCAGGGTAAATATCATTGGATGGTCTCATCGCAAGATCAGCGCTGGAAGTCGCCAGCAACATGCTGAGGTGAGACCATTTCGTGGCACCTTATCCTTTTAATATGTTTCTCTGTTATGTATAATATTATATTTTGTGTTTGTGCTCATGAATAAAATTATAAATTTCTATTCTATTCTATTAAAAAAAATGCGTTACCTATATAAGACATTACATATCCAGCTCATTTCGCCACAGTCTGATAAATAAGACAAAGATCTGATTTTGTTTTAACAGCACATTTATAACTCCCGTAACTATGCCAACCTAACTCTGCGTGGTACAATTACTGTCGGTGGCGACACGAGCACGCTCGATCAAAAAGCAAAAAGCGAAGTATGTGAAAGCAAAGGCCGGATTCATCCTGAGGGTCGCGAAGTTGGAATCTCAACATAATGCGAATTTTAATTCGTTTGTGGTGACCGTTCCGACTGAACATCTAGCGACCTTCACCAAGGAGGAGTTTTGGCCGAAGGCTGTCAAGTTTCGGCGGTTCCGCGGCCGGTTCCCTGACACTGCAGGGTTGCGTCGCAATCATAATGTGATTTTTATTGTTTAGTTATATTTTTATAATAATATGTATGCCAGTTTTAAGGTATTTATGTATGGGCCACTAGTTGCCTGAAATAAAGATTTCATTTCATTTCATTTACATTTCAAAAATTGCTGGCGGTTAAAAGGTTGATTGAAACAAACAAAATAATGTATTATTCAACGGGCTTTGAAATTGTCGTGCATTTTCATTCAAAGCTAAGAAGCATATTTTTTAGCTTAACCAAGCTTAAACAAAAACCGCTTTAGGGAGACAAATACTTGAATCACAAATGCGATTACCCTGAGACAGCTGGGACCATGTTTCAAACGTGAATTCTATGTGTCAACATTTATCGAATAAGTATAGCGTACTCGCTCACTCTAAATTATAAGCATCACGCGCCCGAAAGTGACGCATTGATATTTACATTGAACTGTCATCGCAGTCGACTTGCTTAGTGTCGGGTAAGATTAGTTTACAAAACGACGGTTTCCTGTTCACTTGATGTAAAATGACATATTTACGATGAATTTACTATTAACCATGTTGTTTATTAAGACGAAACAGGAGCTGATATTTAAATATTTTAGGTAAATATACCCGTCTCGCTAACGGAAGCGGCTCCTAAAACTTGTGCGATAAGGACAAGGCGAAAAATCCTGCCTAAAAATCTCAAAAATCGAGGTTACGTACTCGACTGTTTCCTCCTCCAAAACTTTACCAATCGTAACCAAATTTGGAAATCTAAATAAATAATTATGAAATTATCTGTGTCGGACCGTTTTGCTTTTTTGGCTAATTTATATCAGTTTTGAATACCACGCCTCTCATTGCGGCATAGTCAATTAGGTCATTTTGGTCATTTTTGAAGGGCTCTAGCGCCTTAAAAAACAAAAATATCAAAAAAAGCAAAACAATCCGACATCATCATCATCTTCTCGCTCTCTTGCTCTAGCTTCAAAACCCACGGAGGAAACAGTCGAGTACGTTTGTATGGAGAAATGACCACTCCTGTTGGCTCTTAAGTTTGCTCTCATGTCATGAGATATGAATAACAAGGGCTTATTTGTATTCTGTTGTCGTATATTGGTATAAGTATTTGCCCTCAATTGAATAATATTATGTCTCCTTTATTAGATCAAGAGGTCGTAAGGAATGGGGACGTAGATAAACATTATTATTAAGGCAACTGAATTTGAAGGGATAAGTCGCCTAACATAATAATAATCACGATCATAATAAATATATTTATGAAAATAAGAGATGTCTGAGTAGTTGTGTACTCGTTAAGTAGATTTGTTGGATAATGTTACTCATAAACGTCAAATCTAACAGCCATAAGCCACAGACAAGACATCCTCTAGACTGAGCATAGTAACACTACCCCCTCTGCCACTCATACGGTAGATTTACTCCATCTTCGAGTCAATCCCGTGCCGTGATTGATCCGTGTCTTTGAAGGGACCAATCACGGCACGGGATTCGCTCACCTCGTCCCCCCGCACCCCCGTATTATTGGCAGCATCGGTTTCATGAAATAATTGCTCTAAACTCAGTCTAGAGGATTCCTAGTCTATGCCATAAGCAAACCGTTTGTTGCCTATTTGTCATATTGACATATAAATATGTTACAAAGAGGCAAAAATATCAGGTTTGTGAATAAGGGGGTAAATTTTATCGATCCTTGATAGTATTGCAACATTTTTTGTATAGGTCCCAAATGATTAATTATTGAGGTGCGTCCACACCGCAATTAACTTTTGTGGAGCAACACAGTGCAACACGATAAACTTAGGTAGGTAACTCACCTAGTTACTCGTACTAAGCTACTAAGGGCGGTTTCAGTCTATTGCGTACACGCGCGTTACAATTCCCTAAATTTGGTTTTTACGAGCTTACACGCTCGTTCGTACGCTCGTATGAAACGCTAGTCTGAAACCGCATTTACTGTTGCACAGTGTTGCTCCACAGTTGATCAACAAAAGTTAACTGCGGTGAAGATTTAAAATATACATATACACATGGACAAATTCAGAGGAACGCAAACAAGGTTTAATTACTTACTGGATTATAGCACCTAAAATAATTTCAAAATGAGTAATTAAACATTTTTTTAATTACACAAACGGGTCTGCCGCGATGTAGTTTCATTGTTTTTACCTTGAATTCAGAAACGCCGGATTTCGCTGAAACTTCGGACTTTAAGGTAAAAACAATGAAACTATATCGCGGTAGACCCGTTTGTGTAATTAAATATGTGTCCCAAACGCGGGAGTTTAAATTTTATAAACCTTTTTTTTTTGCGTTCGTCTAAATTTGTCCATGAGTGTGTGTCTTTGCTATGACAAAAGGGCAAAACACAAGCGGTACGCAACCTTAATTACAAACCGTGTTTTATAAAACGGTAGCTAGGTAAAAAGATGCCCTACGATCAAAGTAAACTATTTGAACTGGTTTATTAATCCGTCTATTTCCCGAGTCACTGTAGGTACTAACTGCACTAATCGATCGCAGCTAAGCGTTTGTTTACATTGAACGCAAACGCATCTGTCCGAACAGACGGGAATGTCTGGCGCGACTCCAAATGGTCGTCACCGGTGATCCTTCAAAATAGGCACATCAGCATGCTGTAGTTTTATTGCACGTCTCAATCGTATGTAAATAACAGTGTTTTGCACAACTGGAGAACGATTTTGACTTAAGAATTTGTAACGATTCATCACAAATGCCAATAAGTGCCACCGAGATGCTTAAGTGGAAAGGGGACGATCTATTCGCCATACAAACGTAGTTGATTATTATAAAAGTTAGGGGCGAAAAACATTCATAGGTTTCATATAATTTTTTAAATGCTCCTAACTCTTATAGTAATGAAAAAATAAAAATAAATCAAACGGTTGGGCATAGCCATGTTTAAAATACATCAAATAGTGTAAAAAATATTTTTAATAAGTAATGTCAATATCCAGAGAGAAAACTGGGGACTAGGGGCCCGATTCGGATTATGTAATAGACATCTATTAGATATCTTTTAGACATCGCCATAATACGATAACGATATGTTTAAAATCTAACCTGTCAAATTTGACATTTCCGCGATTCTGGAGATACTCTTGAACGATTTCCACAAGATATTACTTAGAGATCATATTACTTAACATGATCTATCGTAAAAGTGACATTGGTTGCCCGAATTGCGCTGCAAAAGAGAACTAGTTGAAATCTAAACTATAACGTATCTAGAATGGATCTCGTACGTGTCGTCTCTTGTGAATATCTTGAAGTTCGAATACGGCAGTTAGTTTGTATGGAAAGGCGGTTTCGGGGCGGGCTTCCCCGTCGCCGTAGCGTGTTCTTGGCAGTGAATACGTTAATGACACAGTCGTCGACTTTTATTTGCAATCGTTAAGGTCGTAACAAAACAAGATCAAAGCCATAATAAATTGTTAAATAGAATCGGCCCCCGGTTTGACGGTGCGGTGTTGGCACGTCTATTTGCTTTACGGGGAACAGTTTGATTGAAATGCTTTATGGCATTATGTGCGCTTGAAATTTAATTTGATGGTTTACTATAAACTCAAGTGATGCAGACTCAAATGCAGATTTGAAATATTTTTCGAATAAACCTAATGCTGTTCACGATTTTTATTATCACTTTTTTTTCGTCAATTTTAGATAAAATTTGGAAGATAAATAGAGTTACCTGTTCTGTACATAATAAGCGAAATATATGGTATTTTCGTAACTTGACGTATAATTATAAACATGTTTTGTCCTAAATTTCCCAATCGTCACATAGCATCAGAGCATAAAGCTATTCGTTTCGATTAATACCAAACGCTGATGCTTTTTGCTATGGCAACAATATTTTCAATTCAGTTAAAAATACCCAGGCTTTCAGACAGGCCTATAAATAAATAAGCTGTATTTTTATTGCACATCAAACAGCAGATCTCCCTCGTATGTAAATAATAGTGTTCTGCGCAACCGTTTGACGGTGTTCCCACATATATTTATTTTCGGGCATAACATATACAATATAGTTGCGATTCGTACAATTTTTGAAGTGAAAACTTCTTTAGCGGCGCTGTGCACTTTTTGAGGTGGGGAAAAAATGTTAAACTCGAGACAGCGTAAGACGATCACGTGACCGTAAGATTTAGATGGCCACTCATTTAGATGGCATTTAAATCAATAAAGAAAAACTCAATAACATTACATGAAAAACTGTTACATCTAATGTCATTAAGTTTTTCTTTATTGATTTAAATGCCATCTAGTGAGTTTCGCTCTAACTGGTATTAATATAACTCGAGTACTAACAGTGATGTGCTTAGGGGTTTCAAGTAATTAACGCTAACGCTAGATGGCGTTAACCACAATTATACATAGTGCATTTTGCACTAGTCATTGAGTTTTCACTTCTGCCGGCACGCCCTGAGTGCAACCCGTTGTTTTTTTAAATGCATGTTATTTGTACTTCAAAGCATAGTATGTCGCCAAGGAAGTAAAAGATAAAACATTTTTTATGAACCCAAAAATTCCGTTTCTTTCCAAGGAAAATAAGTTGATCGCATTAGGGCAATAAAATTGTGGCACTGCTTTTTGGTTTAGAGTACCAAGGATCACTGAGATAAGTTGCGGATAGATAGACAGACAGAAGAACTTCTTTTTTACTGCAGAACCATAAATCGTATTCTGTTCTTTTCCCTAAAATAACGGACAATGGCAATAGCCATTCCCACCGTAATTTCGTGGACACTTCATAATCAACACTATTCACACACGGTAATATTGCGTAGAATTATAAATGATCGCAATTTTGTCTTCTAGAGGAGGTCACCTATTCTTAGGTAGGATATAGTATAATCAAATTCAGTAGCTACAAGGCTGCGTTATGTGGCATAATATTTATACCTAACACTTTAACCCTGTCCAACTTGCGGTTTCAAACCTAACACTGAGTTTTCCGTATCGATTCATCATAGAAGGTGGCATTGAAAACGTATCTAACAAAATGGACAAAAAAAATTGGAAACATTTTATTTTCTCGGTAAGAATGGAAAGAGCTAGTCAGTGAGGTCATGAGTCGGAGTAGTAAGTAAGTAAGTAAATACAATTTATTGCACCACAAAGAAAAATACAATAACAGATTTACAGTGTAAATAAAGGTAGCAACAGGCAGTCTTATCGCTGTAAGCGATCTCTTCCAGACAACCTTGGGGTAGCAGGATATAAAGAACAGAAAACTTTTAAAACAGGTAGAGCACGAAATAAATTACAAGAATAAGAAGATTACACATTCGATCATATACTATTATATAAATATGTACCAATAGGTACAACCAAATAGGAGAGTAGATATAATATGTATTATGAAAATTCCCAATTCGAAAACAAAAGTTAAGGCAAATTTAAATAGAAATGCCGAATTCTCAATACGATTCCAGCACAATTTGGGTTTCATCCAACACTAGCATTACATATTTTTGTTCGAAACTTAGTAACTACTTTATTGTATGCATTACGATTATGCGATGACATACTTATGATTATTATATTCAGACTAATGTGTCCCACGTGCGTGAGTTTCAGGTCAAAACCCAGTCTTGAGGGTTAATATTATTCCATTTGGAATGAGGAAAATGTAGCTTGATTGACTCTGTGTATGAAAAAATTGATTTAGGTATCTAATTGAACAGGGAGAAGTGAGTGGTGAGATAATGAACGATAGAAATGTATGGAAGTAAATTTTGAATGAATGAATGAATCTAATACCTTTAAATGAGCTATTCTTGTTTATTTATTTATTTATATATATATATATTTCGGGGATCTCGGAAACGGCTCTAACGATTTCGATGAAATTTGGTATATAGGGGTTTTCGGGGGCGAAAAATCGATCTAGCTAGGTCTTATCTCTGGGAAAACGCGCATTTCCGAGTTATTATATGTTTTCCGAGCGAAGCTCGGTCACACAGATATTGTTTCTTTATTCACGCAATAGACCCATGTACATACTTTTAAATAAAATATAATAAATTTTAAAGATAAAAAGAAATACAGTAAAAATAAAAATAAAATAAAAACTTTGTGGGCACGATTAATGTTTTATTTTGTTTTTCGTAGTTCCTGGTTCCATTGTCATCACGTCAGGATCTGGCGATGGGATTTTGTAAAATTGAGGGAATATCTGTCATTATAGTTACACTTATTAGTAATTTGGATATTTTTTACAGTAACAATTAAGTGCATTGGCTCTAGGAAAGCATCATCTGGTAAAGTAGAAAAGAGACAATGAAATGGTGGCGTATTAAACTGTTTTGAGGAGTTGGCACTTATTTATTCAAGAAAAGACAGAAGAAGAAGATAAATAATCTTAAGGGTTTCATAGTAAATAATTTGACCCACCAAGCGAAATCACCAATAAAAATATTACCTTTATAATGGCACTTTCACGATTATTTTGGTCACGTTGAAATTGGGGCAGTGTTAGCTGAGAGTCTAGGGTTTGCACGACGGATCCGAAATGTATGGGAAGATCCAGATCCAGATCCAGATCCGGATAATTGCATACATTTCGGATCCGGATTGCAAACCCTAGCTGAGACGGACTTTATTATTGTATTCGTTATTTAGATTCCTTAGATAACTAGCTCTAAATCAATACCCACGTCAAATCGTTGTTAGTGGAATCCACGTTTGCGACTTGGAAACTTTTCGCATGGCCGGCGAAAAGTGGCCTTTCAAATTTGCATTTTAGTTTTCCCGGCACTGTGGCTGATTTATGGCTCAAGGTAGCTTTAAGAGAATTGGCTTTTGGCGACTTTGCGTTACTTCATATGCCAAAAGCGCAGTCTAAACAAACACCGTATTAAGTCTGAAGAGTTTGTGAAGAGCGCGGGGTCGAGGAGGGGGAGAGGGGGGGGGGTACCTGGCCCTGTGTGTGCGGAGTAAAACCTAGGTTTCTGGACGCGTAAAATGTTTCAGTGTGTCGTAACATACATCATATCTGCCAGTAAGATATAAACTCTTAATGTTCTAACAACAACACTCCTAAACTTCTATTATAAGTAATCATTGGTGGATCTTATGGTTTTGCTCATAAGGGCTTGGATCATAAGGTTTATAAATTGTCACTTATGACTGGTACCTACAACAGTAAAGTATATGAACCAAGAATAACGCTTATACTAGTCGTATACGGCTCCATGAAACCTGATCGATATACCAATTTTCTTCAGCGTATGACCAGTTTATGAGTAAATAAAATCTTTCCGTACTAAACATTACGCGGCCCATTGAATTTGGCGGTTCGTTAAGTTTTACGAGGGCGCTTGGCTCAATTATGCTTGTTTTTTTTGTTGTTTATTTGGCGCCTTTTTTGTTCATATAGTACTTTGGTAGTTTATTGTGACAGTTAAATTTTTTGGCGGCATGTACATATGTGTAAGATTATGTCTTTTCGTGGTAAACATTAATAAATAATAAATAAATAAATATTATAGGACATTCTTACACAGATTGACTAAGTCTCCCATAGTAAGCTCAAGAAGGCTTGTCTTGTGGGTAGTTGGGTACTCCGATATATATAATATACAAATACATAAATACATAGAAAACACCCATGACTCAGGAACAAATATCTGTGCTCATCACACAAATAAATGTCCGCGGCTTCACAGGCAGGGTCACTACCCACTAAGCCAGACCAGTCGTCAACTTTAACTCTTACCTATTTTTATGTATTTTTGTAGTTTTTAGTTAAACTTTTGTATGTAATTTTTAATTTTTCATCATACATAAAATATTTGATTCTAATTCTGATTAGGTATCTGTTTGTTGCTCAAAAAACCATAGGCTCATTGACACAAAATAGTCGATGCGGAATAGAGCTTAAGCTGAAATTGAATTCTACGATCTCCCCAAGACAATGGATCCAAATAGACCTGATTCGCCAGAATTCACCGGCGTCCGAACTAGGCCGTAGGCCCCAGTATCTCTTCATTTCCGAACCTGTTGTCGCGCTAATTAGAAATCTAGCTGCGTATGTAGTTATGTACAGTCAGCATCAATAGTAGTGGATGAAATAACTCGCCAAAAATATCTGCCACCCTCGAATATTTCCAAAAAAGATAAATCTAAAAAATAACTACGAAAAAAATTATTGATCTTAGGTGTATTTGGGCCATTTCAATTTCCACTCCGTTACCATTTACCATAGACTTTGTTACCATCATTAACGGAATGGGAGGAAAGAAAAATGTATGTACATACATTTGTGGACACTTTTTCTCCTAGATCTCGTGATTTTGAGTAGAAGTAACATAAAAATTCACAGTGTAGTGTACAAATTTAAAAGGCCCATTTAAGATTAAGGTAAGTTCCCAATTAAGGTAGAAAATACCTGTTATAAATAATGCTTTTCCGGTATTCCATGTGTACTCCCAATCCCCCACATAGTTACATTTAAAAGGCTCGTGTGCCGATACAGCCACATGCCCAAGGGCTTTAGCTGCAGCGAGATTGCTCCGTGTGTTATTAACTTAGCTGAAGTTCAGTTATTAGTTATTAGCTGACGATACAGATACCCGCTGGTCTATTAACTTATCAATTTTAAAATGCATTTTATTCAAAGTTGTACACTACTTTTTTTTTAGACTTGAACTCTTTCTTTCTTTGAGCTAACGAGAATTTAGAACCAAATAGTATTAAGTTAGTTAGTAGCGAATAAGGGTGGAGGTGTTGGTACATATTAGGTATATGTATAGATATGGAGGGTAGAACTAGTCTTGCAATAAACGATATACTGACCGCACGCCTATTATTTGTCAGTCTCAGGAGAGTTTTCTCGTTAAATAAATTGCAAAATTAATTAATAATACAATACGAGTACCTCAATCACGTTTTTACCCTTGTGATTTTGTGAAAATTAAATGTCAACCTTTCTCCAACGAAGGTATTAAAGGCATTTATACTTCGGTGTACCGTTTAACTGATGTAGTTGGACTGGCCGCGTAGCCAAAGTACCAATCGCTAACGCTCCGTAGCGATCGAAACGCAACTGTCCCTGTCGCACTAATATGGAAGAGTGATAGAGAGACACAAAGCGATTCGATAGCGAAGCGATAGCGATTGTCACCTTGGCTAGGCTGCCTGGTTGGTAAAAAATATTATGGTCTGGTAAGAACTGTTTGAAGGTTTGGCTACATAAAGCTGATTTGTATCTTGCTAAAGTACCTAAGTAAAAATGTAATGTTAGTACAAAATAGTTTTAGTTCTAGTACTCGGCTACCATCTTCTAGAAAATTACCGAGAAACTTCTTTATCAACCGCCTGAGATACGAAATACACAGCTATATTCGAACTTCAAGATACGTCAAATACTAGATATTGAAACGATATGGATTGGATATGCCAGTGTCAAACAATAGTGACGTTTCTTCAAACAAACACGTCACTTTTGACACTTGTTTGACACCGACATATCTTGGTGATGTCTAATAGATATCTAGTTCAAAATCGGAATCGGGCCCACACGCCCACAACTTTACGCATTCATAATTCCACTATAGAGCAACTCGTGTAACATTTAACCTCCGATTGTGGCCAATAGGCTTTCCAATTCTATTGAATTGGCGTTTACTAAGCGTAAACAAGATCACGGTCTCCTCGGATGCCGATTCTAAGCTTAAAATTTGTAAAATGTTATCATCGTGTTTTTACGCATACGCCATTTAGTCATATCTCACGCGCGCTTATAAATACGAGTGAAACGTCTGATGAAACGACTATGATTGCATTGCGAGCGATCCTCAAGGCCAAAACACTTCGTGAATACATTAACAGATAGTTTTTTTAATAATATAAGGAGGCTAACAAGCAAACGAATCGCCTGATGGTAAGCAATTGACGTCGCCCATGGTCACATGCAATAGCCTGGGTTGCAAGTGCGTCCTTTTAGATGGGTGTAGGATCGTTTCTTGCATCAGAATCGGCCTGCAGACGTCCTCTGATTATGCAGCTTAAGAGCCCATCAACGTGCGTGTGCGCCACTGCTAAATAATCGTGATTATTTAAATTTAACGAAAGATATTTAAAAAAGGGGGCCGCTACGTAGGTACTGTATCGTGTATTAAAGTACCTTTTGAATACCTACATCAAACTAGTTTCTATGTTGCTGGATTCGTCAATCTGTGAACTCAAAACAAAAACCATTTTAACTTTGGACGCATTTGGGCTCTTAATTTACTTAACAAAACAAAATTGCATTCTGCGTCGGTACAGGAAGCACTCTAAATTCACGGATACCGTATTCCCTGGCGTGAGTTGGTGGCAGTTGGCTCGACAAGACCGGATTAATTCTGAGGACTAGAGTTGCATGATTCAAATGCTGGTGTTCTATTGCAGGTATAATATGATTTCTTAGTTTTTTGACTTACTTTAAAACAAAATATACTTGATATTGGACTGCAATTTAATGTCCTCATAATCGCACATTAGAGATTTTACATAACAAATCCTGAATTTGCTCACAATGTGTTTTGATTATTTAAAAACAGACCGCCGTATTCGAACTTCAAGATATTCACAAGAGACGACACGTACTAGATCTATTCTAGATACGTTATAGTTTAGATTTCAACTATTTCTCTTTTGCAGCGCAATTCGGGCAACCAATGTCACTTTTACGATAGATAGTGTTAGATATCTATTAGATGTGAATTAGATCTCTAAGTAATATCTTGTGGAAATCGTTCAAGAGTATCTCCAGAATCGCGGAAATGTCAAATTTGACAGGTTAGATCTTAAACATGACGTTATCGTATCTTGGCGATGTCTAAAAGATTTCTTTTAGATGTCTATTACAAAATCCGAATCGGGCCCAGATTATTTATAGAATTGTGTTGTATAAGTAAATGTTTAAAGGTTCTATTTAAAAAATATGCATTTTGTTCGGATTAGATTGATGAAAGACAGTATAGTACTTTATTAGTACTACATTACACTCAATTTCCCTTGTTTTGGAAAAAAACGTTTCATTTTAAAAACACACAATAAATAACATAGGTAGGTACTTACTTATATCCATTTTATTGCATACCACATATGTAAAGTCATCATTCACTTTATGCCTTTAGCCTTATGCTAGAAATATCAAAGCATTTTCTTCATTAATTAACAAAAACATCTGCCAGCTATGTATTTTCTTTTTAGGAATTTCCTCTCCGCTGTGAAACGTTTAAATATTATTTCCACGAATTTATACGGGAAAAGCGTTATTTGGATTATTGTGATAGGACATTAAATTAATTAATTATTATTTTATAAGTTAAGCCGGGTATTTTATCAAAACTATGGCGATGGAAGCGGTAGAAACTGGGAGGAAGATGCTGATAGAATAATAATAGTTTGTTAAATTATATTATATCATCAGCCGGCGACATCACAAAATGTTGTGTGTGACTATGACTAACCTAGGTCAAACCCTAGGCCATAGAGAAAAAAATACATAGAGTGCTCACTTCATACATCAGATTTAGTACCAAAAAGACTATTAGCATCTAGCATCGAGTAGCGGAACTATCAGTACTGCTACTTGACAATAGATGTAACACCGACCGGAAAGTCTTATGCTGTACAGACTTTCCGGTCGGTGCTACATCTATTGTCAAGTAGCAGTACTGATAGTTCCACTACTCGATGCTAGATGTAGACACTGAAATTAATAGTCTAACTGATGTATGGAGTGAGCAATCTATGTATTTTTATATATGCGTAGGCTTAAGAAAAGAACCCCCGAATCGTTTTAAAACTAAACTATTTAAACCAAGATATTTAACATAGGAATGCCGCAAGCTTAATAGACACTAAGCGCCCCTTGCATCATTCCACTAACTCGGGGTTAACCTGTTAAACCTGGAATTACCATGGTTACCAGTACAATTTGACACTGAGTTAACGGTTTAACCGCTTCACTTTGGGTTAGTGGAAAGGTGCAAGTTTCGCTGGCGGTTTTCTGGTGAGTTATCATTTTTACAATTATTTATGAACTCGCGTAATGTTTGGATTAGTTAGTGCTTCTGGGCATTTTCCGCAAATCGACAACCATTTTGCGTGAAACGAGGTAGCGCTACTCTAACCACCCCAGCTCCTCCATGAAGGCTAGCAAAGGTTGCTAAATGCCTCTTTTAGTGTGCACGGAGTCCCTAGGTATTTGCTCCTGTATACTTTTACCTGTTTGCAGTCTAGGAGAATGTGTTTTGTCGTTTCCTCTTCTTCCATGCACGCACTGCACATGGGGCTGTCTGTTTTACCCACATTGTGTAGGTGTTTGTTTAGTGTGTTATGTCCTGTGATTAATCCTACTATTTTACGTAGTTGTTGTCTAGGTGTAATGTTAGGTTACCATCTAATAATAGCCCTCCAAGATAATAGCCCACGGCCTTTCAGCTAAGCCCTGGGGTACGTGGCCGGGTTGGCACACAGTTAACGCAATCACTGTGCCAGGAGTGACCTACTAATATGTGGTGGGTGTAGATTACCTTTCATAGACTCTACGTACGTAAATAAATAACAGTCAAGCCGCGTAGCCAACGTGCCAATCGCTTACGCTCCGTAGCGATCGAAACACAACTGTCATTGTCGCACTAATAAGGAGAGAGGTGGAAGGAGTTGCTCTGAAGAATTGTTTGACATGATGCCAACGGCAGCTTTCTATCACCGCACCGCTCGCCATCGGCAGGGTGTTCATCCACACACCCTAGAACCTAAATGGTCGCGTACTGTGCGGTTTAAGAGGAATTTCCTCCCGCGGACGCTCCGGCTGTGGAATGAGCTCCCTTCCGAGGTTTTCCCGAGGGTCTACAGTATGGGGTTCTTCAAAAAAGGAGTGTACAGGTTTTTAAAAAGGTCGGCAACGCGCATATACGAGGGGCGTTCAATAAAAAGTGAGAATGAGTATGTTATATACAACTTTTATTAAATGTTATTTTATTTTTCGACATAGTCACCTTTTAGGATAATACACTTAGTATATCTTTTTTCTAAACTTAATATTCCATTTCTAAAAAAGGTTATATCTTGAGTACTTAAAAAATCTTGTACTGCAGCGACTACCGCGTCGTCGTCTTCAAATTTCTTGCCTCTTAGGTATTTCTTCAATCTCGGAAATAGGTAAAAATCACTAGGGGCGAGGTCTGGTGAATACGGAGGATGCTTAAGGATATCGAACCCAGCATCACGTATTGCAGCCATTGCAACGGCGGACTTGTGTGCCGGTGCATTGTCCTGATGGAACAACACAATTTTCGATAGTTTACCTCGCCGTTTTTCACGGATCTCATTGCGCAATGTTGCTATTTGTTTGGCATATAAAGAGCCCGTAATAGTGGCTCCATGCTCGAGATACTCAATCACTACGACCCCTTTACCATCCCAAAAAACAGAGCCCATGACCTTATCGGCAGATGGGCCCACCTTGAATTTCTTCGGAGTTGGAGATGATGGCCTTTTCCATGTCATAGACTGCAGTTTCGTTTCAGGGTCGTAATGATGGAGCCATGTTTCGTCCATTGTTATAAATCGCGCCAAAAAAAGTTCCCGGTCTTGCTGTATCAGGTCCAAAGCTTCTTGACAAATCTCGACTCTAGTTTGTTTTTGCGTGTCAGTAAGCATTCTGGGTACCCAACGCGCTGATACCTTTTTCATACCCAAGCGTTCATGTAAAATATTATGCACGCTCCCCGTTGAAATCTTTACATTTTCAGCAATAAAACGAACCGTGACACGACGATCCGCCAAAACTAAGTTTTCGACTTTTTTCACAATTTCTTCAGTTACTGCTGTAGTAGGGCGTCCGGAGCGGGGGTCATCCATGGTCGATGTTCTTCCACGTCTAAATTCGGCGCACCAACGTGTAACTGTCGAATACGGAGGAGCATTAGACCTTAAAGTGTCCCGTAAATCTAAATTGACTTGGTCCGTAGAAAAATTTTTCAAACACAAGTATTTAATAACGGCGCGCAGTTCAATTTTCTCCATTTTCGCTAACGTACTCAACAGCATCGCAAATAAATCGCCGTATTTTTTTTTTAAACAAAAAACAGTTAGTTTTTTTTTTCATGGCAATCAGCTAGGTAGATTAGCTTTACCGGCCAGTATTTACTTTCCTAATATTTAAAGAGTTTGCATCTCATTCTCATTATATATTGAACGCCCCTCGTAACACCTCTGGAGTTGCAGGCGTCCATAGGCTACGGTGACTGCTTACCATCAGGCGGCCCGTATGCTTGTTTGCCACCGATGTGGTATAAAAAAAAAAGAGTGATAGAGAGACATAAAGCGTTTCGTTGTCGAAGCGATAGCGATTGTCAGCTTGGCTAGGCCGGCTGATTCGAACTTTAAGACACGTCAAAAAGTTGCTAAACATACGACATGGGTCGGATATGTATGTCACTGTCAAAGCAAATGTATGACCTTAAATAAATTTTACACGCCTTTTCACAATCACTACTGACAAGAAATTATCTTTTGCTCGAGATCGAACAGTCTAATGGACGTATAATGATAATATTGTACTAAATAGTCACTCTCCAATAATAAATTAAGAAAATATTAATACCCAAAAGAAAATTTTAATACAATGCTACCCATTTTTATTCTTCTTAAGGGTAGCATATTGCCACTAAGACTTTTAAGACATGCTCCAATTGCTCCATCTAGTAGGTAAGTGATCTATGACGGTGGGTTACCCATCAACACCCACTTAACTAGAACGCCATCCAATAATATAGCACCTTCGAAATGCTTTTAAGGAAATAATTTATCTTGATATAGGGTAATTCGCCAGTAACTGGCCACCGGCCAATAACTGGACACCCTAAACTAAAAATGAATTCTATTCACCTATAAACAAGACTTAATTTTAGTATAAGGTTTCAATAACTGGCCAGCCTTTAATAACTAGCCACCTTATACTAAAATGAATTCTACTAATTCATTTTTAGTTTAGGGTGGCCAGTTACTAACAGGTGGCCAGTTACTGGCGAATTACCCTATCATTTCATAATTTCAGGGGCCGTAGCCAAGATGACTAGTTATCATTTCCCCGCATTTTAAATAAAAAATCGACATCTTTCACTCCGTACCGAGAAACACCATCAGGAGCTCGCGTTGGCGGACCGGAGCAGTCCGCTATTGTAATTAAAATTGTCCCGAAAGTTTTTTCTTATTCGTGGACCAAGAGTAACTAGACTCTGTGCGAAAGGAGAAGAGTCGTGGAATGTATGGGGCCCAATACATTCCACGACTCTTCTCTTTCCGAACTCTACGCGTTACCGTTTCGTGTAAAATAGGTAAAACTTACATACAACGCACTTTCAAATTTTTATTTATGAACATTGAAAAATATTAATAAGTAATCCCATTTCCATCCAAAACTTTCAGAAAGATTGCTATTTGACAGGTAAATAGTTAGCTACCTGCCATTCGTTGTTCATTGTTTCTGTTCCAATGTTTTGAACTGTCAAAAAGTGCTCTACAAGAGTATCCACTTTCTCAGAAAGGTATTTTCTCGTACATATAATTATTTTCACGTCGCCGACAGCTCTCATATTCTCGCTCACAAGTACAGTCGCCATCAGATGTATCGGAGCGGCCGAGGTGCTCAAAAATATCCGAACACGCACTCTAGCGCCTTGACAATAGAGGCGTGATCAGATATTTGTGAGCACCTTGGCCGCTCCGATATATCCGATGGCGACTGTACCTTACTAAGTTACACACCTCTGTGTTAATTTTCCTCTTAATCGTGCCCTTAATGAAATATTTATTATTTTAATAGCGTTATAAAACTGTCGGCGTTGAACAACCAACTTTACAACCTTCAGAATATAAGAGATCTCATGTTAGCTAGAAATTTAGGTTACTTGTGCCCTTTTGTTCATGGGATTATTAAAGTCTAATTTGCACTGAGCTGCTAAGACATTGAAGTCTCTGCTTGCTAGGTTAATTAGTGAGTCGGCGATTCAAAACACTACAATATCTGTTGACAGAGTTATACCTAAATTACGTAAGTGTGACAATTGTCAGAATTGCGCGTAAATTGAACTTAATATGCCCGGCTGTTTACACTTTTAGTAATGTTGATGTGAGAAAAAGTAGAAAGCTTACAAGGTAGATTTTGCCGATTGTAGTTTTTCTGTATAGCAGTGGCGGCGCGTCAAACATATCCATAGGCAAGCCGATAATTATTTGGCTTACATATTTCCTTTACAACTCTGCTCAAACGTCCAAAAACAGCCAAGCCGCTGGGAATCTGCTTTTATGGACGTACCGCCACTGCTATATAGTCATCACATATCCCATTCACTAATGCAATTATTTGTTTTAACGAGCCTAAACTTCATGTTATTATGATTTATTACAGGGTTCCTGTGGCCATCTTGGTTATCATTAAATTGGCTTGATGCATTGTCACCGAAGTTACGTAAGTACAGTAAGTGCCCCAACTAACCGCCATACTAATCGAACTGTACAGAAATGTGGATACTTATACTTATGTTACCTGCGGAACTGACTATAGGTTAAATTTAAGCTAAATCGGATCCGAGTCAGAACCCGCAATGCATTTTTTTAAGTGAAAACTTCTTTAGCGGCGCTGTGCACTTTTTGTGATGGGGAAAAATTTTAAACTCGCGAGAGCGTAAGACGTAAGACGTAACTCTCTTTCTACCGCGCGGCGAAAATGTATGCCTGAGCCTGCTGTTTCGTTTTTATTCACCAAAGAACTTTAGTCATAACGTATCATAATCAGGTCAATTATTTAAAACTGGAATTTTACATTAAGCAATAAAGCTCAATGTTCTAATCTTGTACGGGCTGAAATACTAGGATCTCACAGTTACATTCTAACTTTATATCACTCAAATATAATTCAATAAAGCTACATCTTGATGAAATCGCTAATAAAAGTGAACTCTAGTGAACTGGTGAATAGAACTCAAAATATCATGACCAAATATATTTCGATGCGAGGTCTGCAAGGTAACTTTACAATTTCTATTCGAATTTTAAACAATTAAAGCTACAAATTTAAGCTCACTGACCAGCAATTTCGGAACTAAAGTTTTTCAATAGAAAGGAGGATGGGTCAATATATACATAGTGCTGCAGACATTTTGGACTAGTCATTGAGTTTTCACTTCTGCCGGCACTCCCGGAGTGCAACCCGTTGTTTTTTATTTGTTATGGTTTATAATCATCAAACCTCGTTACCAATGTTGCAGTTCATTAAAAATAAGTTCATCAAATAGCTGGGTGTTATAATCCATGCACATTGTATCTTCATGGTCTCTTCATCTATATGTACCTATACAAAGGCTTAAATCGTTCAGACCTTCACATAACCGATCCGGGTAAACGTCGAGAGGCCTATCAGAAGCACCTGCGCTCGTATCCAGTGGCCGTTTGCTAAACTGTCCGAAACGGATTATTTGCTTATGTTTTTATGTGTGCGTCTGTCCATCTGTCCATCTGTCCGTCTGTCTGTCCATCCGTATGTCACAGCCACTTTTTTCCGAAACTATAAGAACTATACTGTTGAAACTTGGTAAGTAGATGTATTCTGTGAACCGCATTAAGATTTTCACACAAAAATAGAAAAAAAAAAACAATAAATTTTGGGGTTCCCCATACTTAGAACCGAAACTCAAAAATTTTTTTTCCATAAAACCCATACGTGTGGGGTATATGGATAGGTCTTCAAAAATGATATTGAGGTTTCTATATAATTTTTTTCTAAACTGAATAGTTTGCGCGAGAGACACTTCCAAAGTGGTAAAATGTGTGTCCCCCCCCCTGTAACTTCTAAAATAAGAGAATGATAAAACTAAAAAAAATATATGCTGTACTACATTACCATGCAAACTTCCACCGAAAATTGGTTTGAACGAGATCTAGTAAGTATTTTTTTTTAATACGTCATAAATCCCCTAAATACGGAATCCTTCATGGGCGAGTCCGACTCCTGTTACATGCCCGTCGCTTTCGCACTTACATACTTGTTAGAACATGACAGGCATGGTGACAAGCGATAAAGAATCGACCATGCTACCGCCGCTGATGAAGAAATAAATAGCTATTTGACAATTTTTTTTGAATGGTATCAGTCGATCAGGTTTTGTACTAAGGTAGGTATACCTAAAAATCTGAAATAGACAGTTGTTACACCAAAAACAATTTCCTTTACTGTTCAAGTACCCTACATCAGCAACTAGGGCTTCCAATACCGGGATCCCAGTATTTCGGGATCCCGGGATCCCGTCTTTTTAAACGCATTTTTCAATACCGGTATTTTTAAAGGCAATACCGGGATCCCGGTATTTTAAAAAATGAGGGAAATGCGCAGTATAAACCCTTTAAATCCATTATATTCGGCTGTATCAAAAAGCTTACTAAACGTCAGACGCATCTAGAGTTAGACCAAGAAAAGTCAAGAAACGTCAAACTTCTATGAAATTATGACGTACAAATAACACTTGCACTGCGTACTGCGTATGCTATCAAAATCGTTGTAGACTTTACTTGGTCTAACTGTAACTGGTCTCTAGCCCGCATTTTATTATTGAAACAAGATCGTTGCCTAATGCGTCAGATAAATATTTGGTGGTTGGTGGTGGATGAATTCTGAAGTTATGTGAGTGATGAATATGATGATAGTGACATTAACATTAACATAATTAGTTCTATCAAAAAATAAAACGAAAGAGCAAGGATAACTGTAATAATGGCAAACCAATTTTGACGGAATTTTGAAAAAATGTTGTCTGGTTGGTTAAGTTGGACTACAAATGTGACTGGTGAGGTGAAGTCAACAAATTGGATAAAATTATTGCCCATCTGGAGTGTGAAATAAAATAATTGCAGATGGCGGCATTGATTGTTTATTGTTGTAATAGCTTTTAGGACATATCTGGTGTTCCAGTGAGCCTTTCTAATTCCCCTTTTTAATAAAACGATATATTTTTAAGCAATTCATATCCAATACCGGGATCCCGGGATCCCGGTATTGATGAAGACAGTTTCGGTATTAATACCGGTATTGTGAGAAGTCCGGTATTTGGAAGCCCTATGACAGCAACAGGTTACATGTACTGTATTGTAACTGGGTATCCGGCAGGGTTCGGAACATTTGAAGAAAATTTGTAATAACGAATCCAATTTCGCCTGCGGGAAATGAATTTTGCATACTCACGCAGAAATTATTCTTTGTAAGATGTTTTCGTAAGAATATATCTGCGAGCACTTTGAAGATCTGATTACAATTTTGATATAAGTACTGTTTATTTTTCAGAACATTACTTGGAACCGTTCGGATAAGACGTTCGTGTTCAAAGAAATGTCGAGCTTCTGTTTCGACGACTTTCTTTTAAGTGTTTCTACGTAATTTGTATTTTCAGAATACCTTTTTTTCGAAGATGGGTTCACTGATTAAAAGTTCATTTCTAATAGCTATCATAGGTCCGGTAATAGGTATAAGTCTAAGTAGTTATGCACGACGTGACTAGCGACGGCCTGTGCGTGTGCGAGCGTGAGCTCTGACTTGTCTCACGAAGCCGAAGATACTCTTGAACACTCGTTCGTTATATGTCGTAAAATTGACCAGTTGACTGACTGAAGTTGACCAATACCACTACCACCACTTTGATACTGACATAAATGCCATCGAGAACGTAATTTACTTTCTATGCATCTCGCTCGTACTCGCATAGTAAATTACGTTCTCGAAAGCGTTTATGTCAGTTTTGACACTGTCAGTGACTCATGGTACGGGCTCAGACTTGGAGGATATAATCAAACGGAGACGCCATGTCTGTAATTTTCTGTACAAAACAGTCTGCCGATTTTTGCGGGGGAGGGGAACGTCAAATGTATGCGTAACGTAAAAATAGCCATGTCAGATAAACGTCAGTCCATACATTGTGTATGACCGTTGGCCGCCTATTTTCGACAGAGGGGAAAGCCTGTTAATGGCTACTCCGTTTAGTTGTATCCTCCAAGGGCTCAGACCTGCTAGCATGAATTGCGTTCTCGCGCGCGAACACACATCTAACGCGATTTCAAGTATGGACTTTATCTCCTTTTAAACAATGGAAAATAGTGTAGGTCTACGTCATATAAAATTTTACAAAACACCTCATTTCAAAAACACGCTGTTTAAGTAATATATTTCTGAATGAAGGCGGAAATTACCTATAACTGATTGTACCTGTCTACAAGCTTACATTATAAATTGTATCAAAAGTAATATTAATTAAAGGTTTCGCTCGCTCCCATTCGGATCAATGGATTTCCAGAATGTTATGAACGCAATTTAAATAGGACAGATTTAGCTTTTTGACGAAGGGTGACAGGGTGACAAACAAATTGTGATAAAATTTACACGTAATACCTACACGTGCCGTTGTCAGCAAAATTGGTAAATATAAATATCATTATCACTATGAAGATACCTACTTTATAATCAATCAATTAGATCTATCAATTAGAGTATACATTTACAGTATTTGTGACGTTATCTATAAAAAGGGACTTTATTGTCGATAGCGGTTACGCCTTTATTAACGATGTTCCGATATAAATACAAACCCGCGGGACGCTGTGCGGCTTAAGCGCCATCGACAATAAGGTCCCTTTTCATAGATAATGCCCCATTTATTTACTAAAAGAGAAGGCTTGCCCCTTGAATAATTGCAAGTGTATCTAAGCTACATATAGCTTCGAATGTAGGCTGAAGTTTATATAAAATAAATATTAATAGCCTATATTGTGTTCTATTCGAATTTTAACAGTGAACGCATATAAACCATGGAAGTATTCTGTCCGCTCAATTATGACCCAACGTAAAGTATTCGATTGTAGGCGGTGCTTACAGACTGCTCGATTGGCAACTTCAGTGCGGCTGAGATGACAGTCAGTGACGGATGGCTAAATTGGTTTATAAAAACTACGTTTTTTTGTAATTAAAAATGTCTTCATGTGTCGTGAAGTGGTGCAGAAGTTGTTTTAGTTCATATCAAGGACAGTGGAATCACTTTTCACTTGTAGTAAACAGATAACTTCAGTAAAATTTGTAATAAACATGACGACATTTTTTCAATACTACCGTGCTAAGCTAAAACGTAACAACTGCATACGACTTTCATAACAACATACGACTTTTTAAATTGCGAGGATAATAGGGATGGTTTTATGCCAAATGAAGTAGACTATTTTATTAACTTATGATTGGTTTAGGTATTTTTTATATACAGTAGAATCCGCTTATAATGACATTGAAGGGAAGTAACAAACATGTCATACTAAGCGGATGTCATATAAAGCATAGTTGATAAAAATTTTATTTTATTTTTTCCAAATTAATCTCAAACTATTTTGTGAGAGATGATATATGTAGATACATTTTTTTCTATCACGCTTTCACTGAATTAATTTAACAAATACACACATTATCTCAAAATGTTGATCATTTTAATCCACCCTCTACTGTCACATATATGTAGGTTCTCTCTCAAGCCATTTCCGTCAGTAGAAAAGAGCGGCGAATTTAGAAAATGTAACCGCGCGAACGGTTATGGTCCCATACAAAATTGTAATTATGCGCCTTTTTCTACTAACAAACTTGCTTGACCGGCTATATACATATAAAATATTTCCATTGGAACTGAAAGTGGGGATTTATTGTGACTCCGCCTGTTCAAATGTTTTTGACCCGATTCGTGTACCTACCCATGTAAATTTGCAGGCTGTATAGCCAGTCCGATTTCTAAGATCAAGTTCGCCATACATTTACTATGGCGTATACTTGATCCTGACGCAGGGCTCAAGAGGCAAAGGCCGACCACGTGGCAGATGGTCAGACGAGCTAGTAGAAACGGCGGATCCAAAATGGCTAGAGATAGCCCAAAATAGAGAGGAATGGAACTCCTTGGGGGAGGCTTTTACCCGAAAGGGGCCCACATATTTTTTAAGTTAATCTTTAAGTTATCTTTTACTTTAATGTTATATATTTATTTTGTTTGAAGTATGTGTGGGAGAAATAAAGCTCCTTTATTATTATTATTATTTATTTACTTGATCTTAGAAAAACGGACAGACTATACCAGTACGGCTACCATCAGTTTGGCACTGACAAACGCCGTCGAGAACGTAATTTACTTTCTATACATCTCGCTCGTACTCGCATATTAGTGCAAACGAAAGAAAGAAATAAAAAGTCGTGTATAGAAAGTAAATTACATTCTCGATAGCGTAAATGTCAGTTTTAACACTGTCAGTGACTCATGGTACGGGCTCTGAACGTGACTTCGCACTGCCATACAGATTGATAATAAAATATACAAAATACTTATTATAGCGGAATACATTTATACCTACAACAATGAATATTTAATTATGTTGAGTTAGTCTGTCATTTAATTTCATATCAACATTTTAACTAGTTATCTTTTAATCTGCATTAAATTATTATACGTGAATTATTTGACTGGTTCTTCAATGTATGGCATAAACCTATCCCTGTCCAAGTCATATTCTAATCAAATATGAACCGCGAACTCTCAGCGGCCAGTACGTACAGCAAGAAGGTTATTAGCGGATTAATGTCGCTGATTGGTAGTTATTGACATTATATGCATTTCATCTACACTTAGCTGTGTACGTTAGTGTAATAGAGACAGGCTCTGTAAACGTATCGTCTTATTTAAATGTAGGCGTAATTGTGTATGTGTGCTAATTTGGCCCGAGAATTTGAACGGTAATGTTCCCAAAGGCGGTTTCCAGTTATATGCTTTCACTGAATTTTAAACAATTAACGCTACAAATTTGAATTTCGAATTTTAAACAAGCTCACTGACCAGCAATTTCGGAACTAAAGTTTTTCAATAGAAAGGAGGATGGGTCAAATATAGGTACATAGTGCTGCAGACATTTTGGAGTAGTCATTGAGTTTTCACTTCTGTCGGCACTCTCGGAGTGCAACCTGTTATTTTTTTAAACACTCTGTTTATTTCATACGGCCATTGTTTTCAGCGACCTGAACGAATAGTCAGGCAGCACGTGATCTATGGTTTGATCTGACTAAAAGCCGAATGATGAATTGTTATAGATTACGATTTATTGCGACTATGGAGGTCAGATAAATATAAGATCAAATTTATTGTGTTTTCAAGAGAAAAACAAGCCGTGAAGGAATAGGAAATTAATGTAAAAAATAGGTGGGTTACCGTAGTAGCGACGATTTTTATTTTGATGTAATTTTTAAATTTTAAATTTGTAAATAAAATTTAAGTAGATAGAGTTTCCTAATCTATACATATAATAAGCACAATTTCACCGTATGTCCTAAGAATCTTCCACTGAGTTACGAAATCGTAAGATAAGTGTTTTTTTGTCCCAAATTATGATTTCGTATTTATACCACCCAACGCGAGGAGCTTTTCAAAACAGCCAAATCTCTAACAAATGTAACGAAAAAACGAGTAGAACATAAATACGGTTCAGTTATGCAATTAGCGATTGATTTTCAAACATAGACAGAGAGAATCATACTATCTTTGTCTTACACTAGTACTAGCACCCAAAAGAAAAGGATGAGTATGGTATACATTGGCTTTGAATCACGGAGAGGCCACTACAGCTGTCGCGCACAGACTTTCGACGTGATTTGATTTATTGTTCAGCGATTACTTACTCGAGTATCTAATCATTTACATAAGTTATGACTAGTATGCCGAATATCTCCCCCTCTTTTTAACCGACGAAAAAAGCGGAGGAGGTTCTCAAGGTATGGCCACGCATAACTTTTTACAGAGTAGTTCGATTTTGATAATTATTTTTTTATTGGAAAGGGTATACCCCGAAGTTGGTCCCATATAAATTTGGAAAAAAAATCCAACCTTAAGGGTAGGAAAATAGGGGATGATTGATTTTTCACTCACCGATTGTAACGTATGACCACGCATAACTTTTTACAGAGTAGTCCGACTTTTTCATTCATGTGTCGAGCTCTGTTGCGTTAAAACTAAAAATGGAAAAATATTTACAAAAAAAATAAAACCGACTTCAAAAAGGATGAAATAAAATATTATCCTTTTTGAAGTCTATGCGTTACCAACTGATATGTTTGAAGTCGGTGCCAAGCCAAGTAGTATCAATACCAGTCAAAAATAATCAGCTTTATGGCTATAAATCTCATTTTTGATTGGTATTGTTACTACTTGGCTTGTTGGGGGTAACCGGTTGGTTAACCACGTAGGCGTAGCTAGAAGAATGGACTTATTTGGAAAACACAATCGTGCCAAGTGGCGTGATGAGGCGAAAATTCAAGGGCAGTTCCACTACATCCCCTGCTAGAAAATATTGATTAATGAAGATGAATAATTCATAGCGCCCATGAAGGGCGTTAAGTACTCCTGCACCGCAGTAAAGATGCAAGAAATTAATAAAATTATTTATCATTGGTCGTACTGAAAATGGCTCTATATAAAGTGGATAATTTAAAGTAAAAGTTTTTGTAGGTATCCTTTTTTTTTCTTTAATTTCGATGTAGAACTAAGAGCACACCTGAAATAATTTAGATTTTTGACTAATTTCAAAGGATCGTTTAAAATTAGTACTACATAATAAAATTTGCGAACCTTTTACCTACATTTTATATGATACTGCCTAGCCCGAGACACTCCTTACTTATTCTGAATCGTTAACACCTTCCTTTATAAGTATAATATGTATGTTGCCTTTAGGAAACGTTAGACAGGATTAAAATCAGGGATGTTGCGAATATCCGCATCCGCATCCGTAACCGCGAAACTTCCGCATTATTTTCAACATCCGCATCCGCATCCGCATCCGCATCCGCATCCGCATAAAATCGATGCGGATTTAATGCGGATGCGGATGTGGAACAGGTCGGTACAGGAACGTCTTAGCATCGGCGTAAGTGCTAGACTGGTAGGTAATTTAGTCGTTAACCAAGAAAACCTATTAGAAATGAGCAGTCAAGCGTGAGTGGGACTTAATGTACGGAACCCTTGGAACGCGAGTCCGACTCGCACTTGGCTGGTTTTTAGGGTTCCGTAGCCAAACTATAAGAACTATACTGTTGAAACTTGGTAAGTAGATGTATTCTGTGAACCGCATTAAGATTTTCACACAAAAATAGAAAAAATACAATAATTTTTTGGAGTTCCCCATACTTCGAACTGAAACTCAAAAAAAAATTTTTCATCAAACCCATACGTGTGGGGTATCTATGGATAGGTCTTCAAAAATGATATTGAGGTTTCTAATATCATTTTTTTCTAAACTGAATAGTTTGCGCGAGAGACACTTCCAAAGTGGTAAAATGTGTGTCCCCCCCCCCCGTAACTTCTAAAATAAGAGAATGATAAAACTAAAAAAAATATATGATGTACACTACCATGTAAACTTCCACCGAAAATTGGTTTGAACGAGATCTAGTAAGTAGTTTTTTTTTATACGTCATAAATCGCCTAAATACGGAACCCTTCATGGGCGAGTCCGCTTTTTTGAAATAAAAATTACTAAAATGTAATATTTGACGTTTTTTATGGTACTATTTTGACATCCGCATCCGCATCCGCATCCGCGGATGTGAGACTTTAAAAATCCGCATCCGCATTCGCGGATGTAAAAAAATCGGCATCCGCAACATCCCTGAATTTAAAATTAGGCTCTACAAAGGCTTCGTCACAATACCGCCGCGGAACATCCGCCATCTTCTTCCAAGAATTGCCGCCTTGATTGCCAACCCCCGATAGCTGTTGTATTCATAGAACTTAAGTAATCGTCCCAAGCAAACGAGTAGCACTCCGCAATTTTAATCGATGAAGTACTTAATCATTGATAAAAAATTAACTTTCAGCTGATGTCTTTTATTCCATTCAATTTCCAATTATTTTAAATATTGTTTCGTTAGGTTCGGTTTTTTTTCTCCAAACAAGATGCGGGGATGCGTCCAAGGCCAATCAGGCCTACATCTATTTCCCAATGCCAAGTCAGGAGGACATTTGGTCTCAGGATGTATTGAGTAAGCTGCCAACTTGGCGGTGCTAAATATGTCAGGCATGGTGACAAGCGATAAAAATGCGACCGTGCTACCGCCGCTGAGACAATGCGTTAGATAACCGCTAGGAATATCAACCAAGGCATCTTCGTACCCTGAACGTTACCAAGCAATTGCATGAAGGTCTAAGATAATCGAAGTCATGCGGAATATACGCCCTTTTATAATATAGGCTGGTTTTCCTCATTAAATTCCTTTTAGCCTGTAGGTAAAAGTATGCACGTAGAATCTGCATACGCCTAATGGTATAACGTCGGAAGTAAATGTGTCTGTGTCACATTATAGCAAGGTTTTTGGGAAAGGACGCGTTTTTATATGAGATACATAATATATATGAGTAGGTACACATATTATTTGTAACCGAAACAAAGTACCTGACCGTAAGTTTTGTTCTAGATTCCTGTAACAACAAATTTAAACAAAACTTTTCATCGATTTTCCCCTATTTGTTTGGACTGATGGGATCTCTTTTAGTGCTGCATATTTTTAACTTGTTTGTGAATTATTTTGTTTACGTACTACATACGTTCGTAAGTATATGTATATCTGCTTATAACAAGGGCAATTATCTACTTGTATTACTTTGCCCCACGACGCATAAAACAGCCTTCTCAACCATTTAAAAACACATTAAAAATTATACCCTATTCTCGGTCAAGAAATCCCAAATTTAAACATGTTTTCCAACTCTGTTCTTGCGTAGGTGTGCAGTATTAGTAGCTAAATTTAGTCCATTGATGTATAGTATAAAATCTCGACTATCTGAAGCCATGTGCGATAGACCGCTGCCAAACCGAAGTAGCGTTTATTGCACTACAAATGGTATCATAAAGCTTTTGATAATATAAAGCGTGCATATGGTATTGAGAGGCGGTGGATTAGATATTATTGTACCGTGCATGAAGCTGTACATTTAAGAATCAGTTTTTCAATGAAGGGAAATGTGTTAATTAGAACTTAATAACGGTACTTATATAAGTACCTACTCTTGAATATTTCATTAGATAGGATACATTCTTTTTTTACCGTTCTAAGGCCAAACACACCAGATGCATTTGTAGTTGGGGTCCTTCTCCCTGCTGGTTGAAATTATATTACAATGTATGAAATTATACATAATATGTCAGATGTCACACGGCTTGGGATGCGTGCATTAAACGTAACGTGCAGGGCATGCAACATTACGTAACTGATGTGGTTTGGATTTTTGACACCATTTTTGCGCCCTGGCCGGTTTTAAGTACATACTAAATTAAATTAAAACAAATTAATATTATGGGACAATCCTACACAAATCAACCTAGTCCCACGGTAGGCTCAATAAGGCTTGTGTTGTGGGTACTAGACGACGTTATATATAGTATACTACTTAAATACATAGAAAACATCCATAACTAAGGAACAAATATTTGTGATGAACACACAAATAAATGCCCTTACCGGGATTCGAACCCGGGACCTCTAACTTCGTAGGCAGGGTTACTACCGACTAGGCTACGGAGGCCGTTAAACATACTATAAGATAGGTACTTATGAATCGCAATTTCATCTTTATCTTCCGTCATTCTTCAATATTATGAAACCGTGTAGATAGAGTCTAAGTAATCTTGAAAAACATAGTCTAGGTAAAATAAGATTTTAGGAGCCTTTAAAAGAAAAAAAAACAGAAACTTACATTACAACCCCTTAAATTTTATTTAGTATAATCTTCTAAGACGAAGAAAAAAACAATTATTTTCTAATTGCACCTTTTTCTGGCAACCCTAACAGTACTACTTAATCGGATATTTTCACGTTCGTTAAATATTTGGCTTCACTAACGAGGTGTTATTAATTAGCAGGTAAATTGATCTCTGCATCTTTGGCCATTATTATGAGTTGCTAATTACAAATACAAAATATAAATACAAATAATTTATTGAGAAAAGTATAGTTCAGTGGTACAGTGGTGGTAGTGATGCTGGTGGTAGTGGTGGTGGTGGAAAGTATAGTAATTGTAGCGTAGTTAACTATAAGTAGTGTTTTTGTATAACATTTCAGTCTTTTTTGTGATCGCGATACAACAATAAGTTACTTTGTTATTTAACGTAGCTACCTAAGTATGACTAAGGCAGTTGTCCCACCGCAAGCGATGAGCTATAAGCGAGGAGAACGATAAACTAGAAACGAGTGGGCGAGCGGCGAGAAGCGAGTGTTAGCTTCAATAGTTTTGTCGCTCGGCTATAGGCGAGTGTTCGAGTGCGATGGGCTATTACTCGCTTCACTCGCTCGGACAGTGCAGCCGAACACGCACACGTCGCAGATTGGTCTCGCAGCTTGAGGTCAACTACCAAGCGAGAATCGCCGAGCGAGTACCGCTGAGCTAGTTTTATCTCATCGCTCTTATCTCGGCGACAAACTAGTAGAGCGAGTGTTCTCGCCGGCAGTGAACAGCCAGCGATGAACTATAAATAAATGTATCTCTTTTACTAACACAGGATCCCTATCTTTTGTTCGTTTCTTGGGCGAGAAAATCGCCGATAGCTAATCGCTTACTCGCTCTTGGTGGGACAACTGCCAAAATATGGAACAAAAGTGAAATATAAAGTTTTTTTGGCATACACTTATTAATCCCCAAAGCTAAGTTTACCTACACCACAGCCCCACAATCCACATATTAACATATAGTATATGGTTACCTAGACCTTTTGATATCCATAACATTATAATGCAACGAAATATTATATTTAATCTAATACCTTTAAACGAGCAAGTCTTGAATATTGATTTATTTATTTATATATATATTTCGGGGATCTCGGAAACGGCTCTAACGATTTCGATGAAATTTGCTATATGGGGGTTTTCAGGGGCAAACAATTTCCGAGCAAATCTCGGTCACCCAGATATTAATTAGTTTAAGTTCAATAATTATTTGTTATTCAGTATCGTATGCATATAATTTCCGCATCCGTTTTCTAATATAGTTGCGTTACTTCACCATGTATTTACAAAGGCCCATCACCAGGATGCAAATGAGACACCATTATCGTCCTCTGAGGAGCCAATTCGAATACGGATGTGGAATTTGGCGGTCGTGTCTCACCCATTACACTATTTGAGTGTACATATCTATTCAATAATAGGAGTTATATGTGTGAATCACTCGGCTTGGCTGTACAGACTGCAATCTACGTACTGCGTAAATAAAATCGGCTGAGCAGTGGGAATTCAACAATTTGTATATTGAAAGAAAAATGGAAAAGTCTATTAGACTGGTGTTCTGAAAGGTCCAAAGTTCGAGTCTTGCCCAAAGCGGTGAAATTTTCCTATAAAATTCGTAGTATCACTCGCAGCCGTATCTGTTTGATGAAACATAGTAAAGTATGAATTTGTTTCGTGCAATAAAAATATAGCTTTGATATAAATATAAAAGTCCGCAATTTATTTATTGCTACCAGGGCTAGCAATACAAAAATTGCGAACTTTTTTATGGTTAATTTACGAGTAATGTGATAGGTACGTGAACTGTCTAGTCTTACGCCGCATTTAGAAAGTATATAAATAAGAAAAATACACTTTGGTCTTAACCGACAGTTATTAGATTAGATGTAAGAAACATTAATAGAATCAAATAAATAATAATACCATTTCACCAGATTGCAGGCTGCCTTCAGATTCTAGAATGCCTATAAATACTATTTGAATTAACGCTCAAAATAAAACTTATTTGAAATTAATAATATACTTTTTTTTTTATTAGTCTATTAGTGTGTCCCACTGCTGGGCAACGGCCTCCCCTCTTTCCCGCCACTTGACTCTGTCCAATGCACACTCCCGCCACTCCGCACAGAATGTATCAAGGTTGTCCCGCCATCTCCGTTTGGGTCTTCCTTTGCCCCGAGATCCATCCTGTGGGATCCAGTCCGTGGCTAATTTGGCCCAGCGTTCTGGGTGCATTCGGCAGATGTGCCCTGCCCAGTCCCATTTCAGCTTAGCAGCCTTCATGCCCACATCCACAATGCGATACTAATAGTAATCATTATTTTTATCCTTCCCACAACTCATATTACTTATCTGTATTTACTTTAGTCATCATTTCTAGTTACCAATAGACACATAGGTACTTATTATTATCAAAAAGATCCGGCACCATTAAGGCTACTGCTCTAGATTTCAGGAAGCATTTACCTTTCACACCTTAACAGTTTTCACAGCTGGACATTAGAGCAAAGTAGGCATTTAATGGAAACTAATGGAAACTAATGGAACACATTTTTCATTTGAATGAGTGAATGAAAGATACTATATAGGAAACGCGACATGATAAATAAGTTCACTTTACAAACTTGAATATTTCGGCCAACGCCAAGAGTTTTTAAGAGTAGTAATTATGTTAGCAAACAATTAAGGAATAATCAATCTTTAAATCTTAAGTAAACTATCCAAATTTTAATCTAGCTTAATGTACTCGTACAATAATTATAAATTATAATACATATAATAATATCTGGGAGACCGAGCTTTGCTCGGAAAACATATTATAAAACTGAAAAATGAGCGTTTTCCCAGAGATAAGACTTAGCTAGATCGATTTTTCGCCCCCGAAAAACCCCATAGCCCATATAGCAAATTTCATCGAAATCGTTAGAGCCGTTTCCGAGATTCCTGAAATATAAATAAATAAACATGAATTGCTCGTTTAAAGGTATAATAAGATTCCCTAATAATACTGGGTTTAAATTAGAATGGCCAAGCTGCGGCTAAACTAAGTTCTCGTTACTAAAAGTAAACACAACTTATAGTTCGTTTTTAGGGTTCCGTAGTTTTTAGCATTAGAAAGAACTTGCAAGAAGGTAAGTGATCTTGACATGTCTTTTAATTGAAAAACGCTTTTTAAAAATCAAAACCTATTATTAAGTACTTATGAAAGCAGAAGAATATAAATGTATATATATGTGTTATTTAATGTAATAAATGCTTTATCTCTCTCAAAATAATTAAGCAAGAAGAATATAAATTTTGAATAAATGACATATACTAAGAAAAAGTGACCAAGGCCTCCAGTGCCCCAGGCTGGTTAAAAACAAATTAAAATATTTTCTGAAAAATAATTTAATTTGTTCTAATACAAGAATACAAATGATCGTATTAGATTCATAATTGTTACGTATTTGCCGTAACTTATTTTTAAAATGTGTGTTTCAATTAAAATACACATCAAGATTGTTTATCTTATTTCTAATGCTAAAAAAAAACGAACTATAGTACCTAGTTTATATTCATACTCGAATCCGAATAATAAAGTTAAACAATATTTTTGTTAGATAATTTCAAATCAAATGTGTGGCTGTTGGGCCTGGCAAATATTAGTTTAGCGCGGTTAGCCCTGAGTAAATAAAAGGGAAGGGATTTAACAGGAAATCCTCAGCTATTCAGTCTTTTTGTACGGGCTTGGCCTAGGCTTTTATTTTGTAGTGGAATTATTATTCTCTTTATTTATTTTTGGTCTTAAGTTAGGTTATTTTATAATATGGATATAAAAATAAAATACAAAAACACTTACAAAAACAATACAGAATACTTATAAACATATTATAAAAAACCTAACCTAGGGTGCCGCCAGCAGCGGGGCAAGGCCCAAGCTGCCGGTGGTCAGGGCTGCAGAGAGAGGAACCGGCGGACTATCCGCGCCGTGTCCAAGATCACCGCCTTCTGCATCTGACCCTTGATCCAACCACCTAGCGAGAGTCTCTCAAGATGTTGGTCGAGACTCTTCGCTATTAGACCGTTCGCTGAAACAACTATCGGGACAATGATCGTCGAATCAACATCCCACATGGCGGTTATCTCGTGAGCCAAGTCTAGGTACTTACTAGACTTGTCCTTCTCGGCTTTCACGAGATTCTCATCATGGGGGATGGTGATGTCAACGAGCACGGCCCGGCGCTGCGATCGATCTATTATCACAATGTCAGGCTTATTGGCTACAATAGTCCTGTCAGTGATGATAGATCGATCCCAATAGAGCGTGGCACGACCATTCTCGAGAACTTGCGCAGGTGAATACTTGTAGTACGGTACTTCGCGGTCCACAAGGCCGTATAGAAGAGCAAGCTGCTGGTGAATAATCCTGGCTACGAGATTATGTCTGTGCAAGTACTCGCCGTTAGCAAGATGAGAACAACCGGAAATGATATGCCTGAGTGACTCTCCGGGACGGCGGCATGCCCGACAAATGTCGACCGTACCGTCCTTCAGGATATATTTCCGATAGTTGTTCGTCATCATTACTTCGTCCGCAATTGCACAGGCAAAACCCTCGGTTTCTCCGAAGAGGTCCCCGAATCGTAACCAGTTCACCGACGCGAGCAGGTCCACATCAGGTCCCGTGAGGGCCTTGTAGAACCGCCCGTGTAGCACCTTACTCTCCCATGCCGCCTTGCGATCCGCAGTACTTAGTACCACAGGTTTGCGCCAGTTCTCGTTTGCCAAGGAGAGCGGCGTGAGGTTCCTGTCTACTGCCACCACATCACGATGCATCCCACACTCGTTGTTAAGGAAATAATTCCTGAGATTGTACACCTCGCGGTTGTGGAGATCCTTGGCGAATTATTATTATTATTAATTAGGAGAGTGTAGCTTGTACAGACGCCACGAAATAGTGGAGAGAGACCTAAATAAGCTGGGTTCTAAAATAACATGTGCTACCTTTGTTGGGCCAGTTAAGTGGCAATGATAAATTGACCTCGCTATTGGCGGGCTACAAAACTATTAAAAATGCTACAGGTTTTTTTAATAGTTTAATATCCTAATTCATGTTTTGTTATTATAAAACACCAGCCCTTCTTGTCAGTTGTTCCACTTCCACTGACAAAGGAAAACAAAAAGCTAGCAGCAACGGGCGTAAGCTTTCTTTCGAAATTTATTCGCCAGCTGTGAGACCACTGATCAGTCAGCAATAAACGATGTATATAAATATGCATCTTTCTTAATTAAATGGGAACTGCCATGTGTCAACAAGTTCCTTGTGCAATTAAATAGTCTATCGCTAATCGGTCTCTACGTCATTGGCCGGTTGTCTATTGCAGACAATTTATGATGTAACGCTGACGACAGACCGTGTTTTGTGTTTACTTTTTCAATATTTAGTAATATATTGGTTGCATAATCATGATTATTTTGATTGTGACTGTTATTCTTCATACTTATTCAATTATTCGCTTCGATCAACACGGAAGGGATGCGGCATTCGCACTATTTCCCCTCTGCCTAGGTACAAGATCAACTGATCTAGCGCGGGTAATAAAACTAGTTGCGCTCGGATTTTTAACTAGACCGAGTCCAGACGCGCGAGTGAACACAGCAGCAGAAAAAATGCCTAATTGCTCGGTTTTTTGTTGTAAAAAGAGGACGGGGACATCAAATTTACAAAAAGAAGGTGTTATATTTCACACGTAATATTTTTTTTACATGTCATACGTTTAATTATATTTAAACACAATTATTATATTTTAGTCTCATGTAATTGCTGGATTTATCGATTTTTCTCACCCAGTACAAATTGCGGATCGGTCGAGCAACAAATCCGACTTCTCATCTCTTGACGAAAATGTGTTAGTGTGCGTGTTGTGACACTTGTGACTCGTCCGTACACAAAAACAGATCGACGTGTGCAAGATTTGTCTGTGTAGGGTGTCATTTTCTATGTATTTGTGTCGTCATTACAGATTGGATTTTGTATGCAAGTGTGTGAGAAGTGCGACTGTGTGCACGTTCCCCCCCGCGAAAAATGGCAGAATGATTTGAATGTCATGATATCGCTTGGGCCTATCCCTTCCGACCTGTCGGAAGCCCGTGTTGATCGAAGTTTATTCGTAATGTAAAAAAACTGACAATCACAATATAAATCCCTGACAATCTATCATGTGTAATTTTAAGTGAAATTGTATATTGTGAGATAATTAAATCATATCATATCATATTACCTATCGAAAATAATCGTACGAATGTATCTCCTGTCTTAACGTTAACCACTGGTTCTTGTCAGTGATAGCCAACTGGCGAAGTTCAAGTTGATCATTAGTGAGATTTATGTCTTTTTCTTGTTCCGTGAATAATAGAATACCCGTTCATTTTCAAGTTCGAAGGAGAATGTTTCACACCCATTGGAAGTAGACAGTGAAGAATTCTCTTTCACCGCCTAATTTGTTAGGTGCGAAGACAGCTAATAAACCTGTGTAACGAAGGTTTTTTTGGTGCCTTCACCTCTCTTCTCTTGTTATGAATTGTTTTCAAAAGGTTAACAGTCCGGTTAAAGATTAATAGCGTTATTCATAAACGGCTACTAACTTAATCAGTTGATGATCTTCGTTTATTCCTATCTGTCGTTATGCCATAGAGAGGGACGAACGATGATCATCAACTGATTAACTTAGCAGACGTTTATGAATAACGCCGTTAATTTATACTTATATCGAGATAAAAAACATAAATTTATAGTTTTTTTTAAGTTTTTTTTATTTGACTACTTACTCGTACTACGTACTCGTATGTAGGTTAAGAAGTATCATAATTTAACAGCCAGGCTCTTGTCGGTGGGGTAGACGCCAGTTTTCTTTCGGTCCCTGTATGATGATGATGATGAGACAACACATCAATCAGGAGTTGATAAAATCAGCCCTTTTCTTTAAGCAACATTCATTTTCCCATCAAATTTACTTAAGTCTATTTTGTACTGAAGGAACTTGTAATAACATGATTCGCAAAATAATCAGAATAAAGAATAAGTTCCATATTAGTTCAAAATCTCTAACAAAACTGGCTAGGTACCTACAAACATCGCATACCGAGACATTATACAACCAGAAGACGTGATTTCATTAAAGTTTCCTGTACAGATGGGGTGAGAAACACGGTTTTCTCTTGAATGAAAGCTCGAAACTTACGAGTTTTGAACAGCAAGTATGTTTTCAGTAAGAAGAATCTTGTAATCCGGGAACAGCTAATAAAATGGATTAAATAGGTACCATAAAATGGGGTGAGTAGGGTCAAAACTGAAATTCAAACCTCGATAACATTTTATTTTTACATATGAAAACTGAATGGTGTATATAATAAGTGTTCCGGACGTTTGTATTTTAGTTTTTATTTTATTTTGGATAGTTCCATTTCATAACTTTGACGATAAAGAGGAAAACCCACCTCACCCCGTAGTGCCTCGTATTTGGGGTGAGAGGGGTTTTCATACAAAGGTGATTTTGGAAGATTGTTGGATCGATTTATTTTTTATTATGCGCATTACTATAGCTCCGTTTTTAATTGGAATACATTATTTTTGTAGCAGTAGCCTTAAAATCCCTTCTCACCCCCCTCTTAAACCTTCTCTCCCCATTCATAACCCACCTCTCCCCGCGAAACCTACTCACCCCGTTTTACGGTAATATGAAAGTAGCGATCTGGTCCACTGCCGCGCGTATCAGAATTTATTCACATCATGCTAACATTCGATTCTCTCTAGCCTATTTTGGTGTCCCACTGCTGGGCAAAGGCCTCCCCTCGTTTTCTCTACTCGACCCTGTCATCGGCATTTTCCCACCATTTGGGGTAGAATGCGTCCAAGTCGTCCCGCCATCTCCTTTTCGGTCTGCCTGAACTCCGGCCTGCACCGTCTATTGTGGTACTTCGACATCATTCAACATTCGATTATGGTACTTTATCTCATTAAAAGGTGTGCATGCTTGCATACTAGGTGCTATATTTTCACTTGTTTGCATTGCAAAAAAAAACAACGGGTTGCACTCAGTGAGTGCCGGCAGAAGTGAAAACTCAATGACTAGTCCAAAATGCACTATGTATAATTGAGGTTAACGCCATCTAGCGTTAGCGTTAATTACTTGAAACCCCTAAGCACATCACTCTAGTTATATTAATACCAGTTAGAGCGAAACTCACTAGATGGCATTTAAATCAATAAAGAAAAACTCGATGACATTACATATAACAGTTTTTCGATCAGGTCACGTGTCCGTCTTACGTTCACGTGATCGTCTTACGCTGTCTCGAGTTTAACATTTTTTCCCCACCTCAAAAAGTGCACAGCGCCGCTAAAGAAGTTTTCACTTCAAAATATATATTTGGGGGGATCGTCTTACACAAATAGACTCAACCCCAAACTAAGTATGTAGGTAAACGTATCGGTCAAGTATCGTCGTTTCTCGCTAGGGACTTTCAAGTCAGTCGGCCTTATATAGTTCAGTTAGTTATGGAGTCCAATTATACGCTCATCGCATCGGAAATATCGGATAAGTTGGCAAAGATACGAACCTAAATATAGTACCTAGATGTTCTCACGCGGTCTGGATGACTTGCGAAACCCTGGGTCAGTGCATTTGATTATTGGATTGGATGTTGCCGAGTCACGATACCTATATAGTTATTGGTTATTGGAGTTTTCGTGATATTTATCTACATTTGAGTATATTTATTACTTGAAAAATGGACACGGCAAACTTGCTTGGATAGTGGATACAGAATGGTCGGTGGAATCTTATCGGTCGGCTGTTTATATTTAATATATCTTAAATATAAAGATTCAAGATAAAAAATCAAATTTCACCTTGAATCACCTAAAAACTAGTCCATTTTAAATCCCTCATTAAATAGTATGATGCCATTGGTGTCACGACACACGAGGGAGCGGTATCCTTAATAACACGCGCTTTCAGTCCATTAGTACGGATGAGGTGATTTCGGACACCAAATATTTACTACAGACCAATAAACCTTGGCGCGTGTCAACAAGATTTGTGACATCACTTGTGTGAGACGTGTCAATCGTAATTAGACTCTTAAGAGCCAACAGGAGCTAAGATTTAAATATTTTAGGTAAATATACCCGTCTTGCTAACGGAAGCGGCTCCTAAAACTAGTGCGATAAGGACAAGGCGAAAAATCCTGCGTAAAAATATCAAAAATCGAGGTTTCGTACTCGACTATTTCCTCCTCCAAAACTTAACCAATCGTAACCAAATTTGGAAATCTAAATGATTATGACATTATCTGTGTCGGACCGTTTTGCTTTTTTGACTAATTGATGTCAGTTTTGAATAGCACGCCTCTCATTGCGGCATAGTCAATTAGGCCATTTTGGCCATTTTTGAAGGGCTCTAGCGCCTTAAAAAACAAAAATATCAAAAAAAGCAAAACGGTCCGACACAGATATTGACAATATTAATCTGTGTTGAAAAAATCATTGCTCTAGCTTCAAAACCCACGGAGGAAACAGTCGAGTACGTTTGTATGGAGAAATGACCACTCCTGTTGGCTCTTAACGCTTCATTCCAGTTGTGAAAGCATTGCTGTACTCAATTTAAAAGTGGAAAAATTACTGTCTTGGGTGAGACTTGAACTCTGAACGGCCTCTGGATCGATACTCCAGCGCTCTGCCATCTAAGCCACCAAGACCTCATCCACAAACAGCAAATCTTTCCACCATATTATGGGTCAAGGGGACCCTAGCGAGTAGCGACATCTACCGTAAGAGCGTTACATTTATTAAACGGTCGGTCACCGACGTTTCTGCTTGTTAAAAATTTAATTGCTGTACTATGGCAGCAGTAGCGATGGCATTATCAATTTCCTTCATAAATTGCGTTTCTGTCCTCAGATTGTTGTCGTCAAGTCGGTCACACATTTTATCGAATACATTGATAGTGATATCGCCAGTTTACCACTACTGCACCGCTGCAGCAGTCCCGCTGTACGAATGTGGTCACAAACCGGATGTCATCTGTAGGATTTAATTTCGGTTGTGAAAGCAGTTTCAATGGCAACAGCATTGCGGCAACGAATAGAACTAAATCGATTAGGTAATTCAATCCATATACCGTTTTTCTCGCGGCTGCAATACTGCAGCAGTGACTCTGTTGTAGTCGCATTTGATATATCGGGTGGAACAGAACGAAGAACTTTTATACAAACGGGGAATTGTTTAGGCTACGTACTTACTTTATTTTTCACTTATTAATCACGTGAATATTTCTAACCGTTTCTGAGAGTCAGTTTGTTAAACATTAGTGCAAAAAAAACTGTATGTTTAAATAACTTAGTAGGGTTGGCACTGATATAAAAATATTTCATTTTCTTAAGGATTTTATTTTACAATTTAATCCAGCTTTACGATTATAATAACTCGATTGTAGATTACTTAGATAACACTTTCCTTTCAGCTCAGTCTCTAGAAATAATCCACCCTGTATACTAGTATATAGGTATAATTTGTAGATAGGATAGGATATAGGATGAACGTGAACGGGGTAGGTTTAATAGGTAGAATTTGATACGTTTGGAGAGAGGCAATTGCCTTTCAGCTCATGATGACAGTGTTGGGCGCGATGCGAGTTAGCTGTTCATACTTGGTTAGTGAAAAACACACCAGTCTAAGCTAACTCTGCACTGACCTTGATGTGACCAATTGTAAACGGGCGTTTTATTTTTGTTATACACTTTTTTTTCAAATTTGGGATTTTTATGTTATTTCTACTCAGAATCACGAGCTCTTTCTATCCTAATTGGAGAAAAAAAGTGTCCCAAAATTTTCATACATTTTTCGATCTTTCCATTCCGCGACCGCCATACAAAGTCTATGAAAAATGGTGACGTAATGGAAATAAAAACCTTAGGACACTTTTTTTCTCCTATTAGCATAGAATGAGCTCGTGATTCTGAGTAAAAATAACATAAAAAATCCCAAATTTGAAAAAAAAAAGTGTAGGGGACAACAAAAAAGAAATGCCCAAACATGCCACAATAAACCTCATATTTTAGAGAGGTAATAATGAGTTGTCACCTTAACTTGCAGGTATGTATTTTAAAGAAAAGCTTAGATATTGTTTATGTATAAGAATGTACAGTAAATACACTGTTAGGTGAATAAATATGTCTGTTGTTTCAAATGGAGAAGGAAAATATAATGCAAAGATGTAAGTTACATTAGGTACCGAAGTATTATTTTATAAATAAAGTCAGTCAAGGTGACACTATCCAAACTTTCAGATTAATCACCTAGGAAAGAGAATGTGTGGTGAAACTATTTATAGACTGGTTCATTTGATGGATAGCTGTTCGTGCGTGGGTGCAGCTGTCTATGGCAGTAATTACGGAAGTTTGGCTATGGAGAGAAACAGGAAGGATAAATACGTATTGAAGAATGCGGAATAAGGGCTTATTTAGACGGTGCGAGAACTCACATTCGAGTTTCATTACATTGCGTCATTTGATCGGTCGGCTGAATTGATGTAACCTCAATGGTCCGCAATGTAACTAAAATCGTATACGAGCTCGCGCGCCTTTTAATGAGCCCTTAATAAAGTAATGTTAACTCATCAAGGGATGCTGGACGAGTCTAGAGGGGCTACCGCGAACCACGTACGACGTGTTGCATCTCTGTCGCACTTGTAATTTCGTACGTAAGTGTGACAGGGAGGCAACACGTCGAACGTGGTTTGGGGTAGGCCTTCAGTTTCCTACAGTAGTCCATGGACTTTCCGGGTCTTTAGCCATATTTCTATGATATGATAGGAGAAAAGCGATGCTTATTCAATACAATAAGAAATAGGAGCGACATGATGGTAGGACACCTGATACGGCACTGACAACTTTTTCCTAAACATCTTGAAAAGACAAGAGAAGAAGCGAACTAACTAACTTATCTCAACCAAATAAAAAATAATACGTCGTATGAGGAAATTAAAAGACTGGCAAAAGAAATAAATGATTGGCGATTAGGCTCCACCGACAAGAGCAAAGCTCTTAAGTTATGATGATGATGATGAGCCCTATTTCTATAGCACTTGATCCTTGTGATTTCAAGCTTGACGCGCTCACACACAGGCGAAACCACATTCACTGGCAGCGAGGGTTCTTTGGCAAAATCGGCTAGAGCAGCTGGCATTGAATATTGAATGTGGTAACTTCACGAAACTTATAATTGTAGTTAACTTCATTATATTTTTTGACATCGTCGCCTATGCGTCAGTTAGTGATTGTTACACCGAAAGATTTTTAAAGTTCGAATATTCCTCGTAGCTTCGCAGCTTCACTCCATCTAAACGGAAGCGCTTCCGTTGCGGAGGCTGTTGCACTTCCCGGTTGTTGCTTCGAATAAACCTACTTGTAAAAGTACATCCATAACGTTACCCTACATGCACGCTTATACCCTAAATGCTATTTAAATTTAACGAAAGTTACCATTAATATTTGTATATCGTCAAACATATGGTACGTATTTGCTGAAAATTGCTCGAAGCTCGTTTAATGTAAGTGTAGATAGTTTTAAAAACACAAATTAGCAGTATTTATATTACTATTAAGATGTTTGTACTTAATAAAAAAGCTAAATGGTGCTCCTATTAGCAGTTATATAACGTTACATAACATCGTATCACAGGGACAACATAATATGTAATATAAAACTGTCACGTTGTCCTTGCCCACAGACAAGACATCCTCTAGACTGAGCATATTAACGCTGCCCCCTCTGCCACTATATACGGTAGTTTTACTCCATCTTCGAGTCAAAGTGTCAGAATCCCGTGCCGTGATTGGTCCGTGTCTTTGAACGGACCAATCACGGCACGGGATTCGCTCACCTCGTCCCCCCGCACCCCCGTATTTTTGGCAGCATCGGTTTCATTAAATAATTGCTCTAAACTCCGTTTAGAAGATTCCTAATAGTCTATGTCCTTGCCACACGATGTTATATAACCGCAGTGCGGGGGCACCATTAGCTCTAGAATAGAAGGCTACTAAACGGAGTGGGTTTTGAAAACTAAAAATAGCTATTCTCTATTTCATGCCAATGAGAATACAAATGACATATATACTGACACCCACGTAGGCGGCGCCTAATGCTTTAAAGATAATGTAGGTAGGTATTGCCTAAACTCGTCCATTTCTAGAATTACTCCTATTAAGCCAGAAAACCTATGCCGAAGTTTTACCCGAAGTTTCCGCTACATAAATTATTTATTTATTTATTTAAACTTTATTGCATAATACACAAAAATAATGTACAAATGGCGGACTTAATGCCTAATGGCATTCTCTACCAGTCAACCATCGGGCCAAACAGAGACATATAAAATTGGTGCAAGGAGAAAAAGGAATTTACTTCAATTAATAATTAATTATCTCTTAATATCATGTCTATCATGTTATTGTTTATCAGTTTCTTGTTTTTGTGAGTTGTTTTCGTAAATAACGCTCTTCCATTGTCCATTCATGTGAAAATAATATAATATTTTAGTTTATTTGTAGTCTAATAAGTTGACCTTGTTAAAGGGTAAAATATATCCAAAAATATTATCCCTGTTATCTTTCCACTAGACCGATCAACGCTTCTAAAATCCCTATTCTTGAATCTGCTCAAACAAAATAGCTTGTGTTCCGTTCTCCGATTGATTTATTCCATTACTATAAGTTACATAACAATAAATATCTATTTACGCATATAGATCTCCATACATCTCGTAAATAAATGACGTGGCATGAGATTGGTCTGACTTTTATTAGCAGCCGGCGGGCTCAACGAACGAGTAAGATGTACCTAAAGATTTAGCTAGATTGAAGTGGCTCGGACAGAAAAATATGAAGGACATTTTTATCTTGAGCTGTGATTTCGGTGGCTGTTTTCTTACGAAAAGCAGCGTGATTTTGACGTAAAATATTAAATGCCGTATAAAGTTACTGCTAGGCCTCAAATATATCTGGCCACCTGAATCACACACAATGTGACCACTGATAACGTTCTCTGAAGTATCTGTCGTACTTAATTTTTATTAAGTCCAACCACAGAGAAATAAGTAATAATGGTACAACACAGTAAACAAAAAAAACAAGAACTCAAATAAAGAATGGTTCTTAGGTCAATAAAATGCCCCTATTTAACTGAGACATTAAACTAGTTTTCTAGACTCGAACCGTGATCAAATATGACGGAATTTTCATGGAAAACATGTTGACGTTGACATCAAGATTATTTGGAAGTCGTTTAGTTTATAATGATTACCTACTTTTTTACATTTTGTTACATGTTTAAGCAGGTAAAGTAAAGTAAAAAAAAAAAAAATTGGTACTACGGAGATCCAATAGCCATCAAAACAAAATAGCGCCAATGAATACGGGTGGAATCACATCTGTCAGCATAGAGCCGCATTTTGTATATGAGAAATCGCTCGTTAGTATGAAGATGCGTACGCATGCTTTCAGCTTTCCGATGCGTACGCATCTTCATACTAACGAGCGATTTCTCATATACAAAATGCGGTTCGATGCTGACAGATGTGATTCCACCCTAATAAGAGATGGAAAGCCAATCATAGGATCATATGTATTGCTACAGATTATTACATTCAAGATTTAGATTTAGATTTCTTTATTTCACGATAAAAAATACATCAATTTGCATCAATGTCAAAATTATGTTTGTCTTCTTATTTCAAGTTTTACTTCAACGAATTTGTCTTATTTGAATAAAATGATGTTCAGTGTAATCAACCGCTCTTTTGAACATCTTGAGTACCTAGACGTTAAAGTAATAAAACCTTAACAATAATTATTTCAGATTAAGTTGGTCAGTAACAGCAGATAGTGTCGCGAATGTATTTATTAACCTCTACTTATCCTTAATTGGGATGACCTCGGCACGTGGTTCAATGTGGAGTTGAAATTATTATGGAATATAGAGATTTATTATGTTATGAGTATTGAGACTTTTCATAATATGATTGCATACCTATTTATAATATTGGTAATTGGTAACACTAGGTAGTATAAATATATGGAAAGTGTAAATATATATAAATATATATGAATATATATATATATATATAAATATATATCTTCTACTGTATAGCGGGATGGCCTGGACTTCCTGAACAGCTGGTCGGGAGTCGTGGAAATCAAGGGGAGAGGCCTTTGCCCAGCAGTGGGACACTCAGATTGGCTAGGGAAAAAAAGTGTAACAAACTTGCAAGTATAAATTGTGTAAAAAAACACGAAAGCCGTGCGGCTTGTCAGAGTTAGGTTGGCTAAAAGGCCGTTTCACTATAACTGTAGATTTTTGATAGAAACTGAATAAAAAAAAATATGTATGTTTTTAATTTTAGCAAATTACTTTCAATCTTTTATTTAAATACACATGCAAATTTTTAGGAAGTAAATTCTGAAAGTCATTTTACTAAACAAGTAAGCATGTAATCTAATCTAAACGATTTTGTTGAGGATACACGACTTTCTACACTTTATGAAATGCGGCCCCCGCTTGGCAATAACATACGGTATTCATGAAAATATTAGAAATACGTACCCTTTCTACTGCCGTTGCTCTAAAGGTCCCCGTCAAAGTTATATTCGAAATGGTTAGATTTTCTTTTTGCAATACTTTGATGGCTTGGTACGTAATGGGATTGGGAATGGTCCGACGGCGATTACATTTGAATATGCATACCTATTCATATTCATACCACACGTTATATGAAGCCAGCGTTGTGGATATTTTGTATACAAGCTGGATAATGTTTAATGTTTTATTTGATCATTTAGTTTATTTGTAGGATGTCAATTTGCAAACATATATTTTGGGTAAATAAATGATTATTTCTCTATGTATGTATGTACCTATACACTCAACAAAACTAGGTATTGAAAAACAAGCAATATATAATTATTACAGGGATGCTAAGCTAATAGTTTTGCTGTCTGTACAGGGAACTTTCTTATAATAACGTGATATGTGATATTGAGAACTTGAATTTTGACAATTACATAGTAAACATAATACATTGATACTTATAATAATAATAATAGGCCTTTTCATCTGTGTCAGATGTTTTAAGCAGCATCCTGGTGACGACACTTGCGTTTGTGGCTGTATAGTCCTATGCGAGAGAGGATCCCGCGTCCACACACGCGGCAGGTGTATGCTCCCCCAGGTGGGCGGGGGTTGGAGGCCTGCTCGTGGCGCCTCATGCGATTATCACCTGTCGAATCCCACGATATGACGTCACCATAAGCGTTCTGGCTCATATATGAGCCGTGGGATCTGACAGATTAATGAGGAAAACCAGGCCTCGTCGTGCTTGGATTGACCATCATGAATAGCACGACGCCACATGTGTCGGTCTTACAATATATACTTATACAATACTTATAGTAACGTTTTAAGTGCCTACAGTTATATAATTAGGACCAAGTGAACCGGAGTACCTAATTTTGTCGGAGAGGGTAACTACGTTTTCTTTAGAATTATAAGTACCTAGCTAATTTGTACGTAGTGAACAACCCTAATTACTAATTGCTAATGCGAGTTTTCGTAAAAGCTCATATGTCTTGGTCTAGGTATTTTCTTTTAGATTGAAGACAGGGAAAGGCTCTGACAGACGGGCTGTCTAGACTAGAAAATTGCAGCTAGCAACTTGTTGCATTCTTTACGCAATTGGTTCCCCCTCAAAGTGATTGACGAATGGTGCATGTTAGAGCGCTTAGAGCCAAGTAGTATCGACGAGTATCTTAATAGCTCACCAGCTACTACGCACAGCACTGTACTACGTACTACGTGTGAGCGACACAGCTTTTAACTGTTTACCATGTTTTGTCGATAATTTTTAAATGGTCAAAAGTCGATTTGATTGAGTGGTCAATCGACAGCGACACATCGAATACAGATCTTCACGTGCTGATAGTATATAGTAGTGTAGTAGTATATATGTTGCTAGGCAATTAATCCCAATAACAATTAGCAAAGTGCCATGTTCATCTATTTACATCTCATTTAAAGTTTCGCATCGCGCGCACCGCACTGTAACAACACGAATACGTATTATTTTATCCCAGCATTAATTAAAAACATTTATTTTGACAAAAACGAGAAGGGTACGATTAACCGACGATTAACCGTGTAAGTACCGTTACAAATGCTACTTATTGTTGTATTGCTGTTGCTACTTATTGCTGTACAAATGCTGCTTTGGGAATATCTGACTTATTTAAACAAAGCCGACTCTATCGATCGATGTTGAAATGCCGTTTTTTTGCTTCGCAACAGGTTTGTTTGTCAAACGAAACATTTATTTACAGAACATAATTGTATTTTCATAACAATATTGTTTATTCAGTGTTAAGTAAGATTTATAATATTTTCCATCTTTTGTCAGAGTGGTATAATGTAATAAAAAGTAATAATGTATGATTTACCTAATGTGAGGATTGATGACAATTACGAATATCGTACCATTTTATAAACTCTACTAGGTAAATTTTAAAATATAAAAATACAAAATTTATGCAGCCAAATTATTTCACCGACACCCTTCATACAGAAGGTCACATTTTTATCGCTTATCACCCTGGATCCGTCACGTTTCATCAACTATGTACTTAAGCGTGAGAGTGAAGTGATAAGTGATACAAACTGTGGCCACAATTGGCCGCCACATATATGTATGTGACGCAATCGTGTCAAATCATGGCAGATTCCATAGTCGACCTTGCCAATTACACTTGTTTTAATATTCCCGAAAGCACTAATGTGTGACCGGTAACCCAATAGATAAACTTATGGCATTGATAAAAGTTTTATGGCTTAATTGATAAGGAGGAGTATTCAGATATACAAAACGTGATATCAGATAGAATAATTTCAATATCAGGGCAACGTACCAGAACGCTGTCCAGTGTGTGCGGGCGATGAGCGCTGATATTGATATGATTGCTATTATGTATTACGATTGTGAATGCGCCTCGAACATTCTATAAACAACGTGGGATATATATACCTACAATTTCTTTATCATAGTGAGTTCTTGTGCTAACAAGTAATTTCTCAGATTGTGATGACAAAATAATTGACTCTTGTGTAACGGGACAGTTGAGTATTATTATTATCTAATAGGCATGTAACTAGAGTAGTATTATTATGCTATTATATCAAATATTAAACACAATGCACTTCCATATGCATTTGATTTAAAACGAAACTCGATTTGTTCAATACCGTTTTAAAATTGGTGCGATGGAAACATATCCATTAACAACATGTGGGAAAAGCAGCGGTTTAATAGTCGAATGTAATTTTTAGTAGGTCAGGAATTAGATTATTGAAAATACTGTTTTTTTTTGCTTTATGTTCAGCTTAGGTATGTAAGGACACGGCAGACCTAAGCCACTGAAAATGTGCAAGTGTAAATGTTGTTTTCCAATAAGTTTTTGTTCAATAATTGCGATTGTTAAAACTTTATAACATAGGCAACCCATAAGACAAAACTAGATCTAGTTAAACTGAAAACTGCAGTTCACGTTAAACTTAAACCATAACGCTAACTCATACTTAGTTCTCCATATACGAAGTTTTCTTACACGTATTCCAAACTAAAACTAAGTAGCTAAACCAGGATACCACGTATAAAAACGTTCATAAACCCGGTCGTAAAGTAAAGCACTCGACGCTGCAATAAAGTTGCTTATTGAAATAACCGCACCTTACTTTATAAGCTTTTTGATACGACCCTTGAGTTTCTAATGGAGGCGGGTATTTGTTTTAACAATTTGATTTTGTTCTTATCATACGGCCCGATTGGAATAAAGCTTACTTGTTTATTTACTTGAATTGTGTGTATGAAAGTAGGCCTCATAACGTTTATGAGAAAGTGTTCTCTTTTTTAGGGTTCCGGACCCAAGGGGTAAAAATAATAAAAACGGGAGCCTATTACCACAGACTCCTTTGTCCGTCGGGCGGAACTCAATTTTTGCTAATACATATTTCTAGTTTAAGTGAATGTCACCTATGTCATAATCATAAAGCCACAAACTTATACTTTATCCATCTAGAAGTGATATCTGCTAGTCTAATCATGGTGTTGTGTATTCAGAAGAGAGAACAGATAAGTGGCCAATATTTCAAACCCTGATCCTCGACATGTGGCCCGCGTGTATCGTTACGCGTAATGCAATCATTTGATATGTGATTTGTTTGGCAGACGTGTGTACTCTTTATTTTATTTTTCCTTAGACATAAATAGCTTTTATCTTACGTTACGATTGTGTTTTATGAGTTATCTTATTACTTACTGCAATTATTTTCATTTTTGAGTATCATGTTGTGTGCTGCGTCACATTCGTTTGCAATATTACGATTGAACAAGAAAGTTTTCATATCCGGATGTGTGTATTGCTGACATTTTCTACGTCCATAAACATTTGAGATACTTGAAGGTACATATTAGTTCCGTCTTATTGACAGTGAGTATTTGAGTAGCTGATATGAAGACTGACGGCTGAAACAAAGATGCCAAGTGCTGAAATCGTCCCCTTATTATGCAAAATGATCGGTCGTAAAAATTAAAAAAAAAAAAAAAACTAACTATTAGCATGGAAACTGCCCCGATTGAAAAGTTATTACAAAATTCCTTGTAAAAGACTGGAAAGCATGGATCAGATCGTATGTGGTTATTTGTTCCCATTTTTAATAATGTCTTATTAGTTTATGCGATACCTTCAGTTTATTTATAAGATCGACCAGTTATTACTATGCGGGTACTACTATCACACGGACCGTGATATACACGTATCGACAATTGACGCGGCCTCGGTGCGGTCGACCGATCTTTATCGCCTATTATGTTGAGGAATATTGTCGCCGGTCTGAGAATCCCCGCCGTAAAACTTGGCTTGTTATAGGGATACGAAATTTATTTACTCACAAATAAATGGGAAGTAGCTAATAGTAAGTAGTAGTAGTAAGGGTTGAGTAGTAAGCTTTATGTTATGATCATCATTTTTGTTAGTATGTTTATCAAGTCGTGTAGGTTGGATACCCTATTGGCGTCGTTCCACGCTGCATCTTCAGAAGTTTTGTAATCCCCACTCCAAAAATCAGTCTAACTATACGGGCTATAAGTACTAGGCCAAACCACTAGCACACTATGCGGTGTACCGTGATAAACGCGTATCCACTATTGACACGGCCTCGGTGCGGCCGACCGATCTTTATCGCGTTTTATGGTCGAGGACTCCGGTCTGAGAGGATGGCCAATTGGCCACCATAAAACTGCTGTAGGAGCTACAAATTTTATATGTATCTAGTATCGTATCCTCTTGTAAATACGTACACTGTTCGTCGACTTTCAGTAGGTCTTCTAAACTCAGACGATGGGTGAAAATTATTTTGTGTGATAGTTATGCAAAAATGAGATAATACTAGATTAACTCCCAAACTTAGCATTTTGTCTCAAAAACCATCTAATATTTTACCAATAGGTTGAGTTGTATTGGTTTCAATTTAATAATCATCATAAAAGCTGAATTAATCAGTGACTTGCCATTTCACAAGACATGCGAGCTAGGAAATTGAAAACACAAGCGAAATACCAAACAACAACGGAGATTACAAATTACAAATAGCAAAAAAGTGTCCCAAAATAATAGGGCAGAAACTTTACAACAAGCTGCCAAAAGTAATAAAAGCTGAGACAAATATCAACACTTTCCGTCACAAAGTTAAACAGATCCTACTTGACAAGACAATTTATAGCGTCAAAGAATACTTAAATAATAACTATTAATGTATCCATTTGTATCAATACTACTGTGAATTTATTAATTATTATTGAAATTTTATAATGTGTAATTGAAATTGAAGTATATTTTTAATGTCCTTATTTCTATTTTCTATATCTGTAAAATAATGTAAATTTTAGTTTAAAATGTGTACCTAGCGTACCTACCTTGACGATCTCACTATGTGTGCATATTTTTGTTTGTATTAATGAAAATTTTGTATCGCTATTGAGAAATAAATAAATCTGAATCTGAATCTGAATCTGATTATTCTCATGTTCTTTGTGACATAACCGTATGAAAATGTTCCAACTTTTTAGTAGCCCGACCCTCTGAAAAGCGACGAGTGCCCTTTCACGGCCAGTGCCCTTGTTACCAGCCATCACCCAAAATAAATAGGTTAAAGTGACGCATTAGGATTTTATATTTAGACCGGTGAAAGACGCGTTACATATTGTTTTCGCATATTTCACGGTATTCTATCGGCTTTCTATTTTGTCAGTGGGTTGGTCTACCTTTTTTTATAAATATGTAAATATTATTAAATATTCCGAGAATAATTTTCGAACTTCTCCATCCGCATACTAACATATTTTTCTTGTGAACCCTTAATACAATTACGTTGGATGACCTTTTCTTGTGTTTTCAACAATAATAGGTATTAGGTATCTAAGCTAAGATATAACAAAATTAGGTAAATTTATTTTTATAAATTTTAGGTGTGGTGGCTGTTATTGTAGGTAATGACGGTTAAACATGTAGGTATGTTTATATCCTATAAACCAATTTATATTGAACTGAATAGTACAAAGAAAAGACAACGGGTTAGGTATCTAATCTAATAATAATGTTAAGTAAGTAAAACTTTCTCTTTATCCCTATGCGAGATTGTAAGGAAGCCCCGCTTGCCCACATCTACATACAAAGCCTTCTACTGCCACTTCCTTGGCTTGAAAATGGACGTACCTCATATGTGGACTGTATACTTTAAAGCACTGGTAAAGCGTCCGTTGAAGTCCATTCTCACCAGCTTATATAATTTTGAGTATTTTTACTACGACTCATGAAGGAAAGGGAAGCCATTCGAATATTTTTGACCATTGAAGCTGGTTTTACCTATATGCCCTTTAGTCTCTTTACACACTCGCACGTGACACCAAAACCATATCATTATAGAAAAACCATTAGTTCTTTATTGAAAACATGGAATGGAAATCACGTTGTTAAGCGCTCTTTAACGGATATTGAATTTCTGGAGCCAGTAATGTGTGGATGATGGGACATGAAGAGGCATTCCAGCGGCAGCCATTCAAGTTAGTGGTGTCCGTAATGGCTTGGTGAAATAGTATTTATGATTATGAACCTTTAATGCCGATGGATTTAGAGATTATAGCAAAATATAATAGGCACTTATACATAACTTTTCCAACAGCACATGATCAGCACTCTAAGTAGCTGGCTGTGTGTCACCTTAACTTTTTTGTTCTTGCAATGGGCTGTTAAAGTTGGTATTGGTACTTAAAAAACACGTTCCAGATCCTGCTGTTGTTGTTGCATTCCATGGCAAATTGCGTTGCCTGGTGTCAACTCTGTTGCAGATACGTAAATTATAATAACACGACAATACGTAATTTTCCTAAACAACGCTGCACTACCCTAAATAGGGTAGATCGCCAATAACTGGCCACCGGCCAATAACTGGCCACCCTAAACTAAAAATGAATTCAATTCACTTATAAACAGAATTCATTTCAGTATATAAGGTTTCAATAACTGGCCAGCCTTCAATAACTAGCCACCTTATACTGAAATGAATTCTGTTTATAGGTGAATAGAATTCATTTTTAGTTTAGGGTGGCCAGTTACTGGCGAATTACCCTATTCGTTTGATTTATACAACCCTGCCCATCGCAATTTCGTGTACCGACATCGCAACTCTATCATCTGTTTTAAAGCAATAAGCAAGCATTCCCTAACTGGATTATGAACAGACACGTGTCTGTTTCCTTCCACCTGCAAATAAAATCCCTCTAATACCCTCACAATGGCCGGGAGCCTTTAAAATCCCGACGTGAAAACACGTTCCGAATGGGGTAAGTTCCAAGGAACCGTAATGCTTTAGATGTGGTACCTTATTGTTGTTGAATATTTCCATGCAAAGGAACCCGTGTTCATTGCTAGCAAGTGTAGGAGGGTTATTCTACGTTTATCCATTATTACCAATTTATTGCGGTTGGCGCTTACGCTGTTATTAACGACGCTTATATACTAAAACGGTACGGTTTCCGAGATCCCCGAAATATATACAATAATTGCTCGTCGCAAGATACGCGTCAATACAAGCCATGCGAAATATTTACACATGATTTTCTATTTAATTTACCGCCATTTCCATCATCACACCTTCTCGACTATAAACAGTTTTCTAACCGGATTAGCAACACTCTAAAACAACAATAGCCACGTTTCCGTTTTCCTCCACCTGCAAATAAAATCCCCCATAATGCCATCACAATGGCTCGGGAGCCTTTAAGATTCCGACGTGAGAACAAATGCCGAATGGGGTCGTTTCCAACGAGCAGTAATGAAATAGAAATAATTTATTTGGTGTTTAATACAAGCTTCAATATACATATTATAAAACAAGGTTCCCTGCCGCGTCTGTATATCTGTCTGTATGTTCGCGATAAACTCAAAAACTACTGAATGGATTTTCATGCGATTTTCGCCTATCAATAGAGTGATTCTTGAGGAAGGTTTTGGTATATACTCGTAATTTGTTAAGATTTTGTGTACCCCGTGCGAAGCCGGGGTGGGTCGCTAGTAACCTATAATACAAATATCATATTCTAATATTTACAAGACACCAAAATAGATGCCACTCAGCATATGCCGATGACTATTGTCCTTAGCCATGGCGCTGGTTTTCAGGGCAACCAATTTAAATTAAATAATATAAAATAAAGCAAAACTTAAGGGCTTACATCAATTCTCACCACTTTGGACAGCCAATATCAAGGTCCACCCACCTTCAGAAAAATAATGTGGCCACTAATACGTAATAAGGCGCAAAATGTAAACATATATTAGACGTCGACTGTATTACGTAACTTTCCAGCGTTTTTGATGTTTCCAGGCTAGTCATTTATAAGTGACTTAAATTGACATACCTATACATATAATTAAGGACTGACACAGTGTTTTTTCGAAGCAAACCATTTCAAGTAGGTATGTATATCCCGTTTGCTTCACTAGCTAACATTGAGAAAAGCCCTTTCTAGTTTTATTATAAGTTATATACATATATGCTCTTAAAAGTAGATAACAAAGGCCAAAACACACTCTCTAGAGTACAATAAATCTCATAAACGTTGACATTAAACAGAAAGCATTACTATGTCTAAAGAGTTTTCAACTATTTAAGTTTGTCAGTGTCAACGTGAAGAATGACGTGCATAATATTTTATTTAAAAAGCAGTTTAAAAAAACTTATTTTAATTACAACCTTTGTGAGCACGGTTTCACAGCGGCATCAGCCCAAATTCTTGAATATACTTATGCAATCTTTGAATAGCTTGGCGTCTTTGACCAGAAATATGCCTTCCAGTTATTTCAAAGGAGTAAAGAACTAACTTTAATACTTCCTAAAACTTTTCGGTGTTGATCCTTCTAAACTCTTTGTCCAATGAGAAAATCGGACTGCTGCAGAGACTTTTCATGAACTTATAAAAAGGAAGTTAAATATATTACACTATTAGGTACAGATATACATCGACGGAAGAAATTTCAACCGGGACAACGCAAGGAAGTAAAGGCTTGTAAAATTTTATGAATATCGACGGTGGAAATTTCGTAAGGGATATGTTATCGTATGTCCATGGGACATGTTGTCCCGGCCTTTGGCCACAGCTCATTACAAATTAACTCTATTACCGTTCTATCTATCGAGACGTCTACAATGATCCTATAGCAATACGCTAAGTGTCATTTTGTTCCAATTGTCGCTATTGCCAATTGTCGCGGACACAATATGCGTTCCGATATCATTACGGCGGATCGTGATGTGGGTACATACTGCGATATTATTATCACATATGTCTGACAAGTGATGATATATTGGCGAGTAATTACTAGCGCCGGTTTATGATGTTTCTGTGAAAATCTAGATAGGTATTATGTATAGATGGCAATCGCTATTGTAAAAACGAGTGCTTCTGCTAATTCTTAGGATTTTCTGAGCGGGGCTTTCGTTGCATTTTCGTTGCACGTTTGATCCACTTGACAGGTGACATCGTGGAGATTAACCTGTCCTTGTCATCGTTATCAACCACGTGTCATTTTCAGTATAAGCGATTTAGGTATATTGCATTTTTATCATACGTAATATCGTCCAATCTGTTAACTGATAATTTGTAAACCTTATTGCAAAGAGGTATGGTCCACCGTTGTCAGTAGTGTCTCTCACCTACCATAGATTCAAAGAGAGCCTAGCCTAGCCTAGCATTCAAAGAGCGATATTATAATGGAGGCAGACCACGGGGAGCGCTGTCAACTCCGTTGCTGTCGCTGGTGTGGTCGCAAGTGGCTAATGTAGCCGATCTTGTTAGTAAAGGTTTGCGAACATTGCGGATATATATGCTTGGACTAGCTGTTGCCCGCGACTTCGTACGCGTGGATTTGTATATTGGTAGTTATATATTCTACATTAGCTTAGAACATTATGCAGCAAAAGATAGCAGTAGGGACTGTTAATCATTTGTTAATTATTATACACAACCTGATGGCTACGAAGTTTCAAGCCCCTAACTGAATAAAATTGTTTTCGATATAATCCCTCTCAACCCCCAGCATATTTTCAAGTCCACTATATAGTAAAACCTACTACCTAACTATCTATTTACGAAGTTTGAAGTTCCTAGCTTTAAATAAAATTTGAACTCTCTACCAACTCTCAACCCCTTCTTAAACCTTTTAGGGGATGAATTTTTAAAAAAGCTGAAATTACTTTTCATGTATTCTAATAATATGCCTTTATACAAAGATTCAAGTCCCGCACACAAAAAAATGTTTGATCTCCATACAAACTTTCAACCCCTATTTAACCCTTTTAAGGGATGAATTTTTAAAAACGCGGAAGTCACTTTTCTTGTATTCTTATAATATGCCCTTATACAAAGATTCAAGTCCCGCACTCAAAAAAATATTTGATGTGCATACAAACTTTCAACCCCTTTTTCACCACCTTGGGGGATGAATTTTTAAAAACGCTGAAATTATTTTTCTTGATTTCTAATAATATGGCTGTATACAAAGATTCAAGTCCCGCACACTCAAAAATATTTGATCTCCATACAAACTTTCAACCCCTTTTTCACCACCTTGGGGGTGAATTTTTAAAAATGCTGAAATTAGTTTTCTTGTTTTATAATTTAATACCTTTTCGCAAAGTTTCAAGGTCCTAGCTTAAAATAAAATGTGCACCCCAAGACAAACTTTCATCCCCTTTTTAACCCCCTTAGGGGTTGAAATTTTAATAACGTTTAAATAATGTTATTTTGCTATCTTATGTTATGCCTTTATAAGAAGTTTCAAAGAATTTGTAATGGATTCCATCTTTCAACTCCTTTTTAACCCTGTTAGGGGATGAATTTTTAAAAACGCTGAAATTACTTTTCTTATTTTCTAATAATATGCCTTTGTACAAAGATTCAAGTCCCGCGCTCAAAAAAATGTTTGATCTCCATACAAACTTTCAACCCCTTTTTCACCACCTTAGAGGATGAATTTTCAAAAACGCTGAAATTAGTTTTCGTGTATTTTAATAATATATCTTTTTACGAAGTTTCAATTTCCTAGCTCAAAATAAAACTTGAACCCCATACAAACTTTCATCCCCTTTTTAACCCCCTTAGGGGTTGAATTTCTCAAAATCGCTCCTTAGCTCTTATACATTTTATAAATGCAACCTAGTGTCCAAATTTCAACTTTCTAGCATTTGTAGTTTCGGCTCTACGTTGATGAGTGAGTCAGTCAGTCAGTCAGTCAATCAGGACACGTGCATTTATATATATAGATTAATAAACAGATTTACTCATCAAAAACAATATACAAATGAGTCCAATAAGTGACATAAAGCACCTGAGGTTCACTTGGCTCAAGAAAAACACCAGAAAATTTTAATAAAATCATCAACGTGAAATAGCGGTCAGGTCAGGCGTGAGTAAGCAACCACAGCACTACAAAGTAATGCGAGAACCGGTTCTTTTAATTAAAAACCTAGAAGAAAATATGTATTTCACTCTTTGACTGCCTTAATAGACATTGATATATGCTTTTGTCTTGCCGTTATCAAGTGAAACGCAATCGTATTATTAATCTTGCTTTAGGTGAGACTCACCCACTAACCTATATATAATTATTATTTTGAGTAACCGCAATTTACATCCCTATAATTTGCTGTTTGTGGAATATTAACTAAGCCGATAATTAGTGGTAATACATTTTGTGTTTGTAATTACATATCAGAACAAATAGGAAACGTATTCTGATCGGTCTATTAACAGATTATGAATTTGATGTGACAGCGACTTTGGATTTACTTTGATTATAACACTCTGTACTTTAGATAACTTATGATTTTGACATTGATAGGTCATATTTAGTGATGTGCCGTTACCGTAAATTACAAGAACAGAGAGAATCGTCGGGTAACTTTCGCGGTAACGTTCTCCGTACGGGTAATTATCGAGAAAGTGGTCTAAGTTTAAATTTTTTTAAACTTTTTTTTACAGAATTGTTTCTTATTTAGGTAATACAATCTGTATAGAAATTTTCAAAATTATCTGGCAAGAGGAACTAGTTTATTACCAAAATTACCGTAAATTACCGCCGTAAATTACGGGCAATCTTCCCCGCGAATGTTCTCGGGTAATTTTTCTAAGAGAAATTTTAACTTTTATCAATGAATTCAATGATGTATGTAATTAGATGTTAGAGATTAAATACACAATAATATTACATTATTTTACTAATGTTTAATAAGTTTCATTTGATGTACGAATTAAGTGTTTTTAATGAAAGTAGGTTGAATCAAACTTGCATAACGAAAAATAAAGTGAGTTCTTTATTATTTTAGCTTAAATGTATAAAATTCATCTCATAGTTATGACAGTGATTTTAAATACCTAATTCAAAATGTTGTGTAATCTAAAAAAACATATCTTATACCTTTAAACGAGCAATTCTTATATATTTATTTATATATATTTCTGGGATCTCGGAAACGGTTCTAACGATTTCGATGAAATTTGCTATATGGGGGTTTTCAGGGGCGAAAAACCGATCTAGCTAGGTCTTATTTCTGGGAAAACGCTGATTTTTGAGCTTTTATATGTTTTCCGAGCAAAGCTGCTCGGTCTCCCAGATATTATATTTCAATATCATATGTAAGCAAGCATTGATATGTAAGGTAAAGTTTGATTTGTAATGACTTCCATTACAACAAGTGTGTTTTAAGATACAATTTTATTACGTCGCGTGTTTATTTTAAGTTAAGTAGGCTGTTATATTGTAAACAGGTAAACGCTTATCAGCTGGGTTTGCAATGTACCCAGTTACCGCAGTAAAAATAAAACACGTGGAAAGTGCATTTTTGTACTGTGTGGGTACTAACGGATCAAAATAGTTCCTGATGGCCCTCAAGATCCTGCATTTATAGCGCTCGACTTTTCAATGTCCTGTTACTTGTCTCGATAGCGCAATGAGCACGTAAGAGGATCTTTCAGAGTGGTCTTTTATTTATGACAAACTAAAAGAAGGCTTAGGATGGCCCGGTCCGGCCACATGAAACGTTTGATAGTTTGCCAGTTAAATCTCTTAAACATCCCTACAAAACACGAAGTCCTCACAGTCTGCAGCCATTCATGCCCTTCAGGGCATGCTAAACCTTCCATCGCTTCACCTACACATACAGCAAGAGGCCATCCCCCTCAGCGGACATCCCCAAACAGACAGTGAGTCGGACTCTGGAACCTTCTCAGAAGACCTGAACGTGTCCATTACCAATCCGCTAGGAGCCCATAACTCATATTCCAAGCTGAGTGCATGGGCATCATCAATGCTGCGGCTGCCATCACTGCAAGGAGGGTAGTAGGATCCTCCATCCACATGCTATCCGACAGTAGAGCACTCTTAATCGCCCTGAGCCATATAATTACATCAAACCGCATTAGGTGCGGAGGCGATTGGCCCGGAAACGATTCTCCCGACCACTTTAGCAAGGTACGCTGGAGGCCGAAAGGCCATGCCTGGTATCAATGAAAGACTCACGAAGTCGCTCTTTCAGGATCCAGCAGGAGGAAGAGTGACCATTCCTCTTGAGGGGTTGGGTTGGCTGGACTAGCCCCCACCCCCCGTCATGAAAAAAAGGCGCCCGTCGTCGAGTTACGGAAATCTGCCCGTGCTACAATACAATACAATATCCTCACAACATTCCTGGGAAGACGAAGACCTCACGGCACATGGTAGTTCAATATCAAGAGGGAGATGAAAGCCCAGAACCTAAACCCTATGGTAACATTGGTAACCTAGAATAAAGCGGTTTGTCTCCGCCGCCGTACATATAAACCCAGATACAGGTGGGACTAATATAAGGAGAAATAAGACTAGAAATTATTATACCAACCACATGTCAGATAACATAAAAATAATAATAACACAGAATAATAATAATGTAAAAAACATTTAAATACTTTAAAACCACAAAACTTGTAAGCAAAATTCAATCCTAATTTAATATACTTCATGGGTAAGTTACCGTAAATTCTCGGTAATTTACGGTAATTTTCACTAATGAGAATTACGGTAAGTGCGTAATTTCTCGGCGGCACATCACTAGTCATATTCATAACAAATCCTGCTAAAAAAAATCGCTTTAAAGGCGAAAATGTCATCAGCTACAAACGGTCTCGTAGCACCGTAGCTCACGCTTGCAGTGAATGTGTAACTCATGGTTTGCTTAGTTTCTAGTAGCTTAAATTGGTATAAATCTATATTTAATACAATACAATACACAATACAATACTCTTTATGGCACACCCACCAAACTCGTAGTTTACAATAAATGTACAGTAACATAAACAAAGACAAGACAGGCGGTCTTATCACTTAAGAGCGATCTCGATCGATAATCTAGTAATACGAATTAAAAGATTTTCCGCAAACAAGTTCCGAGATCTCAGTTTGCCGCGATGCTTGGCCACTGGTCGGATACAAACGCCTCGTATTAACAAATTGAGCAAACTTGACTTCAATGCCGGGGTCAGACGATAACGCAGTGATTCAACAGCCCGTCTTTAACATCGTATCGTTGGACTACTGATATGATTTGCTCAGTGTAATGATTAGCAGCGTAGCCAACACAATCGTACATCGACAAACGCCAAACAAAAATAAAAAATGTATCGGGATGACAGATGCTAAGAAAAGTCACGTGACTATTTCTATACATTATTTGAATTTCGATTGCCGTTTCGTATTAACGATTGACATCTTGGCTAGGCCCCCTGTAACGGTTAAGGAATACGATTTCTATGCCATTTTGTAAGTAAACACACAAGTTATTATTTGTAAGTAAGTCATTTGTAAGTTGTAAGTTCCTTAGAGCAAATCGCCTTCCTAGCGTCTTCATTTTTACTCTTTACACGACTGCCCAAAAAAAGGAGTGGAACAGTTATCTAGGTAAACAATTACCTAGATAACTGCACTTTTCTTGATGTCGAAATACTGTTTGAATGCCAAAATGGTTGTCGAGTATTTTGGTTTAAACCTACCAGATATGTTGTATAATCACAATATTAAATATTATAATACAAAAATATCTGACACGACCTTAGATATAAGTGCGTGTTATATAAATATTTACTCGTATCTTTTTGCACTTCATCATTCATGTAATATCTTCTTACATCATAAAGTGCTAAAATACGAGTATTTGCCTCATTGCAGGTGCCTTAATCTACTGTTAGACGCATATTATCTATTTATAGGTAAAACGTATTTTTTCTTGACCGATTGGCCTAAATAGAAAAGTAATTAACTATATATTATTTTCTATATGCGCTATTGGAAATTATTCGATTTTGTTTAGGGTTGACATGTTTTACTAAAATTTACGGGCTAGGTAATGGCAATAAGATTAGGCCCTGTTCACACTTTCCAGGCCCACATAAACAGTTTTGCTATTTTGTAGCAATAGTACACGAGCTTTTAATATAATATTTTTTTTTATTCCTATAAGTATTCAATTAATTTACCCAAATTCAAGCAGCACCGAAACAAATCTTGAAACCTCAATTAATAATAGTTTCCTTATTCTTACATAACTTAATATGTAAACAATTAGTTGTCAACATTATCTAGGTTCATATCAGTAAACGACTGCATATTATTATTATGAAGTTCCTATACCATACGATTGCACGTTCTGGGCTAAAATTTGTTGATAAAACAGTAAGACATGTAAAATATATATAAATACTACATTTATATATATAGAATGATACAGTTATATAAGTTATCTGAACCCAAACTAATTACCTATATATTTAAAAACACAACCTACAAAAGTAATGTTATTTTATAAAGCCGGCTTAACCAATGAGTAAACACGAAATAATTTACCTGAGCCAGCTTTCAAAAGACAAGCAAACTTCACATAAAATGCACTAAAACTTCACTAACCACTTTCGCACACAAGTTTCCGAAATACTTTTCCACTAGACGATGTAATGATATCTGAGCGATGGACGCGGCCGCCTCGCTCGGGTGATGCGACTATACTGATGCGATCGTAAACTTTCAGAATACACCCCTTACTGTAACTTTTTAAGAACACTGTGGGGTGTCTATGATAGATATACTGTGGTTTTCGACAATCATGGACTTCTAAGGTTTAGGTCTATGAGAGCAATGTTTTTAAAAGATTCTATTGACGCACTGCCCTCGTGACTAAACGTAAAATTTCTATGAAGTTTGACCTTTGTATCTGAAACTTTTCAAGAGCACTTTGGTATTGCTGTGATAAATATAGGTACTGTAGGTATCGGTTTAAACCAAACTACTAACCATCGATTTTGGTATGCAATAGTCAACCATTTGTGAGATTTTAGTGTATGAGATACCTACTTAATTAGTAAACATCGGAACACTGACGTCTGACCTTAATTTTTTGTCTGAAATTACAGTATTACGGATATACTTAGCATAATTAGTTAACACCTACTACACTTCAATAATGAAGGTTTAAGTATATATATAAACGTGAAAGACCTGACTGACTGACTTAAATCAACGCGCAGCCCAAACCGCTGGGACTAGAAAGTCCAAAATTGGCAAGTAGGTTCCTTATAAAGTCTAGGGGTCCACTAAGAAAGGATTTTTCAAAATTCATCCCCTAAAGGGGTGAAATTTAAAAAAACTCTCCTGTGCGTGCGAAGCTGCGGGCAAAAGCTAGTATTACATTATATCACAGTAGTGATAACATTTGCGTGAATGAGTGATAACGATTCACGCATTCACGCAAATGGCTATTTTTATTTGCCATTTAAACAAACATGACCTTTAATCGCTTAAAAAAGTGTCAATCTGGATATTGTTGTATGTAGATGGTAAACGCATAACAAATAATGAAGAAATTGCAAACACATTCAATGTATTTTTTTCTTCTGTAGCCGAAAAGACGGCAGGACATCTTAATTGCGACAAACAAACATATATGGACTTTTTAGGTAAGGTTGAACGTCCAAATACACAAATCAAATTTGTTCCAATTGACAGAGTGGAATTAGTAAAGACAATAAAAAAATTGAAGGACAAGCGTTCCAAGGATATTTATAATTTAGACCCTTGTTTTGTCAAAAAGGTATTTTTAGAAAACAGTTACTTACTAGAAATCCTACTTACTACAGTTAATAGTTGTTTAACGCAGGGAGTTTTTCCACAATGTCTCAAGATAGGGAAGGTTATTCCACTTCACAAAAAAGGAGAAATAGAAGACCCTAACAATTATAGGCCTGTTTGCATACTTCCAGCTGTATCCAAAATATTCGAGTCTATAATCAAAAACAAAATAACTCAATATTTTGAAAGTCACAGCTTGTTTAATTCGAACCAATTTGGCTTTCAGAAGGGGAAGTCAACAGAAATGGTATTACGCAAAGTTATCGATTTCGTGCTCACAGCCTTGGACAGATCGCAAAACTGCTCTAGTATTTTTTGCGATCTGTCAAAAGCGTTTGACTGTATCCGCCATGATGTACTCTTATATAAATTAGAGTACTATGGATTCAAACACCAAGAACTAGATTTAATAAAAAGGTATCTTAATAACAGAAGTCAAAAAGTATACATTAATGGAACATGTTCGCGTGAAATCAATGTCAATGTTGGTGTACCGCAAGGGTCTATCCTGGGCCCAATTTTATTCTTAATTTATGTAAATGATCTACCTGAGTGCATACCTAATTACGCTATGGTTACCCTATTTGCAGACGATACACATGTGGGCTTAAAAGATACAGACCTAGCTAATCTGGAACAGAAAATTAAGAGTATCATGATAACGCTTGGAAAATGGTTTAATGCTAACGGAATTATTTTAAACTCTAACAAAACTACAATATTGACATACCAAAATAAAAATAAAATTGACAGCATAAATACTAGTGACATAGGATTAACAAATGTAACTAACACAATATTTCTAGGATATCACATTGACAATAAAATAAACCACTCATTTCACATTGACAAAATTTGTAATAAAATTGCTTCTGGAAATTACGCACTATCAAAACTGAGACCCTTAATAAATCGTAAAACACTTATATCGGCTTACTACGCACTTGTTCACGCTCATCTAAATTATGCCGTAGCTACTTGGGGCAATGCCGTTGGAATACAAAGAATTCTTATATCACAAAAACGAGCTATAAGAACCATATTTAGTTTACGCAAAGGCACTTCAGCCAGAGAATTCTTTATAACAAGTCGAATTATGACAGTAATTTCATTATTTATATTTAATAGCCTGTTAGAAATCCATAGAAGTAAAAATGATTTTAAAACACGGAAGGACATTCACACATATAACACGCGTAATAAGGATAAGCTATGCGTTCCTACGACAAAGCTAATAAAAACATTTAAGCAAGGTATATCCCTAAAAGTTACCCTTTACAACCTATTGCCTTTACAAATAACGAATTTAACATATATAGAATTTAAAAGTAAACTTAAACGTTTCTTTCAATGTACCCCATTTTACTCAATCAATGAATTTACAGATAAAATGAAAAATAATGACTTTCTTGTATAAAATAATTCTAAGCATACTTTTATATACACTCTATGAAATTGACGTACCTATTTGATCATTTACTATGTTAATGATACATTTTGATTTATATAATTTTATCTACCTATTAAGACATTGCATGATTAGTTTTAGCAATGACCTGTATTTGACTCGCTAGATGTAACGTTTTTTTGTTACTTGGCCAAATAAAGAACTTGAACTTGAACTATTTGTGTTCTTTCCCATCTTATCCAATACTTACCTACTTAGAAAACAGAAATAGTAGTAAAATATTATAGTACGTTACTACCTACTAGCGATTAAAGGTCATGTTTGTTTAAATGGCAAATAAAAATAGGCATTTTGCGTAAAAGTATTTGCCTCAAACGGGCTATTTGTTTTGGAAAGTGCCTCATATTTTCCGGCAAATATGCCCGCAACTAAAGCACTCGTATTTAAAAAATGTTTTTTATTTTTATTTAAATACATTTCGTGCGTAGTTTGAAAAAGAGTGGTTTATTTTATTTAGTAGTACTTAAAAAATATATTTTTTGTATACTACTTGTTTTCTTTTACGTACTAAAACTTACCAGTCGTTTTTGGGTTCATAAATAAGTGTTATAATTAGACCTTCTAATTAACTGATCTCACCTATACATCAATATTCTTGCATTCTCAAAAAAAAAAAATTAAACGCAGGAGAAAATTCACATTTTATATTTATATAAAACCACACAACAACGAGGAAAACGTTGCATTTCCATTCACATAAAAATTACTTTATAATAAAATTGAATTAAATGTATGTATACTGTTGTAAACAATCTATTGTTATTCTAAAAAATTGTTGATTAGTGTACACGTTGAAAAATGGGGAGTACCTATCCGAAAAGTTGATTTACCCAAGTAGCATGTTATTCTTCAAGAATCAGAACAAATCACCTACCTACTACATAGTAAGTATACTTGGATTTATAATAATTTGAATAAATAGATAAATAACTACTGAACAATGTAAATCGACATTGTAGTTTTTCAAAGATTGCAGATCCTTGAAAAATCTTATTGCATATCCTAACCGGGTGGCCTAGTGGTCGTTAGTCGCATAGGTAATAAAACTGAAGAGGCCGGCGGCGAAGCGTCGAGGCGCACGAAGGCCGAAGACCGAGCTCCGCGTAGGGCCTAACGCTACGTCTTACGTAGGCGAACAACGCGCGAACGCTGCGCGGCCGCCGCGCCGCTTCGCGTCTAAATCGCTCACGTACGAGTAGGACATACCTATACGTATCAACGGTTTGTTTCATCCTCGCCGCGCAGCGCCGCGCCGCGCCGCGCCGCGTTCGCGCGTTGTCCGCCTACGTAAGCCGTAGCGTAAGGCCCGAAGCGTCACACGAGAGGGGGAAAATAGTAAAAGTGTCTTGATAAGCTGACGTCGGGCCTATGGTTCGATTCCGGCCTCGGTCACCGGTGTGCTTGTTTGGTCATTTGGTCAATTTTTCTTTAATATAATGACATATATTTCAGTTTATAATATTTATATTTGTTCCCGAGGAGTTCCCGTTGTTAGAAATAAGGTCCACCGATGGTAAACAAAGTTTTTAGTAACACACACATTACATTTGTACCGATAAATGCATAATTTTCATTGATGATTAATTCTATGCTCCTTAATTAGGTAAATTAAACCGATCGACCCGACCTATTAACCATTATTATCAGAACCTTATTCAGGAAATCAAAATATAGTATTAATTCTATACCTAGGCTCAGGTGTAGACTGTAGACTATTATAAGGTCATGATGAATAAGAATTTTTCTTTTATAGAATTGATATTTTTGAGTCAAAGATTGATTTTCACGGAAACCATTCACATGGAGGGTGAATGAAAATGATGTTTTCCTTTGCCACGGAACGCACGCTCCGCGCGTGACTCACACTCGACGATGACGCTCACTGCCCTTAAGCCAGTGAGCATCAATGTCGACGTTGACAACGGTATCGGCCTGTCAGTTAGAACAAAAAGCTGACAGTTCCGAACAACTGACAGGCCGATACCGTCCGGCGGATTGTTAATGCCCCTTTACATTTATTTAACCCTTTGAACACCACGCCTATCGCGTGCGGCGTACACATTTTTTCCTAAACAGGGTTTTTCATGTTATTTTTGTTCAGAATACTGAGCTTTTTCGATCCTAATAGGAGAAAAAATGTCCCAACATTTCCAATAAAAAAAGTGTAGTATACAACTATACACAATGGCCCACATATCACGTTTGAGAATAAGGCCCCGGTTAGGTAGCGCGTAGGTGATAATTAAAGTGGTGATTATTGCTATATCATATGTTCTACTTATTCATTAATCTAATGATATCAAATAATAAAATCCGCTCAATGCGATCACGTTGAATATAATTTCCATGACATATGTTTTACCTTGATGCATGTTTTCAGCACGTTTTAATAGGTATACTTTCGCCTTTGATTTCAGTGAGAATCAAGAAATCAGTGCTTCTTAAGAAATCAAAGCAATGTGTTTGTAAGCTGATGACGGAAAAACGTAGGTAGTTAGGTACGTAATAACGTATTCATGAATTTAATTTCTCTTTCGCAGTCTAGCAGTGCTATTTTAATGTAACACGTAGGTAATTCCTATGTATCGTTAAGTCTTATAAAAAAAATTAAATAAATAAATAGTACCTAAAGAATTTACAACTTAAATACATAAAGTACTCTTAGCCATTCTTTAAAAAAATAACGCTGTACAAAACTTTTAAATGTTTAAGACGTCTAAACAACGTAACGAGACAATATTTGCACAAAGCTCTTTCTTATTAATTCGAACTCTAAAATCCTAGTGAAATATACACCCGTTGTTGAGGCCTTTTCATAGCCAGAATAAATAGGCCATTTTACTGAACCAGTGATATACATTTTCAGTCAGATCGTCACATGTCACATCACATTCCATTAGGTGAGAGCAGGGTCAATTATTTTACTAGCCAATAATAATACCGCCACTCGCCAGACTACGCGTTAAAAGTATCTACTACTACATTCTTCTACACCCTTCCTTCCTTCTAATTACTACTACATCTTAACAGCTTAACAAAAAAGACGTGTCTCTATATTTATTATGTATTATGTAGTACAGTTAGACTGTAACTAATACTTTTAAATGCGTACTGTAGAGATTTATTTTTATTTGAGCGTCCCGCTCCGTGATTGTTACGCCATTTAGGGTTCTAGCTAAATTGGTCATTATGACATATGGTAAAACTGCATCTATTCCAGAGTGTAAAATACTTTTGGCGTGTTGTTTCATCCATTACTATTGATAGTATTGATGCTAACTGTACACCACAAAATAAAATTAAAGTATTAGGTACATTAAAGAAATAGTAGGTACTTTAATGTGTACAAATCCAGAGTAGGTACTAAAAGGGATCTATCCGGTGGCGAATGCACTAGTCCCAAAACGCACTATTAGTCAATACACTCTAATTTCGAAAGCCCCTCTTCTCATAAGAAACTAGGCCCAAAATACCATATTTCCAAAAAGGCTCATTCTCGATTTACACGAGAACCATTGAGAACTAGTCCCAAAATACACCTTTCCCAAAATACCCCAAATTGTGTTCACCTGTGCGTGGCGTAATACTTTATTCTCATAATGCGTAGGTCTCAAAACACTCTAGTTCCAACATACCCTATTTTTTTGGAATGTCTCTTTGTGACTGCTTTCAGCCGTAATCATTACCCGTTTGATGCCTAAAATTTTTTTTTCAAAAATAGGATTTATTTAATTATTATTTTGAGCTATACAGGGTGTAATCGTTAAGTGTTGCTCGGCGATAGTTCCGTAAATATAGCAGATATCAGAAAATTTCAAATTGATATCGAAAGTGCATATAGTGAAAGTGAAGGGCAATATACACACGAGTGTTTTAATGCCTGTGTTGATAAAGCAGTGTATGGAACTATCATAATTAGGTGGGCGAGAAACTACCCTCATTTATGGCATTAAATAATTAAATAATGCCATAAATGAGGGTAGTTTCTCGCCCACCTAATTATGATAGTTCCATACACTGCTTTATCAACACAGGCATTAAAACACTCGTGTGTATATTGCCCTTCACTTTCACTATATGCACTTTCGATATCAATTTGAAATTTTCTGATATCTGCTATATTTACGGAACTATCGCCGAGCAACACTTAACGATTACACCCTGTATAGCTCAAAATAATAATTAAATACGTAAATCCTATTTTTGAAAAAAATATTTTAGGCATCAAACGGGTAATGATTACGGCTGAAAGCAGTCACAAAGAGACATTCCAAAAAAATAGGGTATTTTGGAACTAGAGTGTTTTGAGACCTACGCATTATGAGAATAAAGTATTACGCCACGCACAGGTGAACACAATTTGGGGTATTTTGGGAAAGGTGTATTTTGGGACTAGTTCTCAATGGTTCTCGTGTAAATCGAGAATGAGCCTTTTTGGAAATATGGTATTTTGGGCCTAGTTTCTTATGAGAAGAGGGGCTTTCGAAATTAGAGTGTATTGACTAATAGTGCGTTTTGGGACTAGTGCATTCGCCACCGGATAGAAAGGGATAAGTTCGCTTTCATACGAACATTTTCTTAATTGTAACTTACATTTCTTTTGCGCTTGTGTGCAATAAAGACTTTACTACTATGTGTAAAAAAATACCTACCTTGAGTCCCTATGTATTGTATATCCCTATGATGACACAATATGTTGAATTTTATAACAAAATCCAGTCAAATAGATAGCAAATGAGCAATTTATCACAATCATGTGGACTTTCAAATAATATATGGAAATAATACAAAAATACAGCACCTGAAAGTTTCAAAATTTAAGGGATTTTTTAACTTCCCAAAACGAAATAAGTAAGGATACCATTCTATTCCTCACATTTTATCCAAAACAAGATTGTATAGCAACTATATAATGTACTACGCAATATTTCACCGACAAAAACGCAATTTTCTTATTTTGTTCATACTTCAAGATGGACTCTCAGTGACCTTGACGTCACGTTCCCTTACCGTTTTGTTTCGCGAGTGAAGTGCGACTGTCGGCCTTTGACTACAATTTCTGACTTTTGTGTTACTTTAATGCAAGGGGTCCCATATAGACATTTGATCCTAAAAACAAACCTGATTGATTGATACCATAAATGAAAATTTGTCATCTAGCCTATTATCTTGGACGTCATACCTCGGCGTAAAATTTAATTTGACTAAAGAATTTAATTAGAAGGCTGGTAGGAACCGGCCTAAGTGGTTACTTCATGCGGGATTTGCATAATAACTCACTCACTGCAGGATACTGTGGATGTCCTAATTATTTTATATTAAATATTTATTTAAAAAATCTATTGAAGAAATTGGTTACCTATCCTATTTTTTAATCGTTTACTTTGGTAGAAGTTAAGAGATTAAATAGCTATAACAATCACTGTAAACGAATCAAAATATTGTTTACGGATACGGATTCTTTTTTTCGGTATAGGTATATTAAGTATAATGAATTAATGAAAAATTATAAAAGAGGTCCTGTTTCAAAATGGCCTGTCAAGTAGCAGTAATAGATAATAAAGCTATATAATAAAGAGGTCCTTGGATTATGGTTTTCTATCTGGTAGGAACTCCTTTGAAATAGGGACCTTATTGTTATCCCTTCATTTAATTTTAAAGTAAATCCTTAGGGAAGCTAAAGCATTTGACACACTTACAGCTATACTAAAACGCATTGAATAATAATGGTGAAGTGGTATTTTAATGATTTCGAATACTTCATAATGTCAGATACTTAACTCCATCATTTCATGTTTAAATTGAGTTCAATTCCGAAATGCTCCTTTATAATTAAAAAAAAAAAAAAACGGTATTTTAGTGATCAGAATCACTCGAATACCTGCTAATACACTGCTTCTGAACTATAAAATATTGAAGAAATATATTAAATAAGAAAGTAAAAAAATATCTTATTTACTTATATTTATATCAGAAAACCCAATAAGAACTTAAGCTAGCACGCAAGATATTTAAACTAGCTACAATTTAGTTGCGCTCTCTGAGTAGGTAATAGAGTTCAAAATAACAGTTATTCACCGACCAACGCCAATCGAAAAAAACAATAATCATATGCACTAGAATGCAAGATGCAATCGAAGACTGTCACTGTTGCACTAATAGTAGTGTTAGTAAGTTAATAATTGTATGTAGTACCTTAAGAGTAAGAGTACCTGCTCATTTATTTCTGTTTGCTTTCCAAATAAAAAAATTAAAAAATATGGAAGAGTGATAGAACAAAGCGTTTCATTGTCGAAGCGATAGCGATTGTCAGCTTGGCTAGACCGGCTGTTCTGCAGCCGCTGTATGTGTGTCACAACCTTAACCAGCTCCGTGAAAAACGTAAACAATGCCGGTTAAACAATAGACGCCCAATTAATTGGAATCCTCAGAAACATGCTCATTCTTGTGAAGTTAGATTATTCGTTCACAGGATTTCTTCAGTATCGTCGTTATGATTATGATTTAATTAATTAGCTGCGGTTTTGAGTATTAAAAATATCATAGCTGTTTGAAAACCTATTGCGTTGACGTGTGCGTCCATATAGGATATGACTTATGGAAATTATTTTCCAGCTGGTTAACATAATAACAAAACTTACCCTTGCGATGTAATTAAACTAATTCATTCTGCTGTTTTTTAAGTTGCACATAAAATAAAATAAAATAAAATAATAAAAAAATGTTAACTCGCAGGGGGAAAAGTGATAAGATATTTTTGCACCTTACTCCTTTGTAATAAGGCGAAGCATGTTTGTATATTTTCGACGTCGTCTGTACTCGTACGTGCCGTACAAAAGGGTAATTTAATAATTCAAATGAACTAAAGTTGAACTTCAATTCTGTTAAGGAGTTCGCTGGGCATACATACATTAAATTAGGCCCACTTCCTAAGTGGAATGGGAACTTGAGGGTTTGTCGGGTTGAGTATGAGTATTTTACTAAGTATTTTATGTGAAGGTAACAGGTATTTATATTGTAACAGCTTTTATTTGTGTGCTCATTCCGAATATTGGTTCTTGAGCTATGGATATAATATTATGTATTTTTTAAGTACCTATAATGCTCCAAGTCTCCTACCAGGGAAGTCTTCCGGACTCCTCCTAATGAGCTGTGCACTGTTTTTTTTTCATAATACCTATGGGTTATTATTAGTGAGGCGCTCATAACAAATCATCTTTACACCCTGGAATGATCGCGCACTGTGTGATCAGTCAAAACTTTTGCTAAGTTTAAAAGAATTTTATTGTTTTGGTCACTGATAGCCTAATCGATTTTCTTTTATTGTTGAATACTATTAATTTCTTGATATTAATGACCAAATGAGATTAATTAAATCGATTAGACCACCTTTTTATAAGAATTGTCTCTTAATGAAGACTACATAATTTAAATAAAAAAGTATTAAGTATCAATACTCTTCATACCAAGTATTTTAATCATACCTACTCGTTAATCTAATTAGTAAATGCAATTGCGGCTTCTTGCCGAATGGGGTTATGTAAATTAGGCTTGTGTTTTGTGTGAGTGATAGTCAGAAGTAGGTGAACATTAGCCAGAATATACAGCGCCTAAATCTATATCCATTTCTATAATAAGAAATTCGCTTACAACAAGCTACTACTGTGCTACTACTTATGATTTTTTGGCTGCAAATTTTGAGAGGCTCGCTTTAGCACAGTTGCCTGTCAGCATAGTAATAGCGGATGACGCGTTAAAAGATCTACCATTTTCTAATAGCATCACAAAAAGAGATAATTTGTCTCTACATTATTAAGTAAAACAATAGGATACATGACTAATTTTTTTTATGGTATCAATCGATCGGGTTTGTTTTTAGGATCAAATGTCTATATGGGACCCATTGCATTAAAGTAACACAAAAGTCAGAAATTGTAGTCAAAGGCCGACAGTCGCACTTCACTCGCGAAACACCCTATACAAAACGGCCAGAGGCCGTGACGTCATCGCCCATCTTGTGGTATGGACAAAACAAGAAAATTGCGTTTTTGTGGGTGAAATATTGCGTTTATGTATATAGTTGCTGTACAATATTTTTTTGGATGAAATGTAAGGAATCGAATGGTACCCTTACTTTTATCGTTTTTGGAAGTTAAAAAAAACTTAAATTTTGAAACTTTCAGGTCCTGTATTTTTGTAATTTTTCAATATTTTATTTTAATATCCACATTATTGTGATAAATTGCTCGTTTGCTATCTATTTTACTAGATTTTGTTATAAAATACAACATGTGTCATCATCCCTATTACTTACATAATTTATACCATTTAAGATAGACTCATCGACAAGTACTCAACCGTTTGGATGTAATAAAACGGGATATTTTAGCAGTGAGCTGCATTAGACACCGGTGCTTGCATCTATCGGGTAACTTAGGTTTAGGATTGTATATAAATAAAAAACCTATTTAGTACGAACAATTTCTTTATCCGTTAAGTTTCCCTGTAAAATAAAACCAAACACCCAAACAGAGTTGTTTGCTTTTATTTATAATTGCACCAAAATGGAGTTTAATAAAGGTGTCTGAAAATAAAAAGGCCACTAAAAGAAGTGTTTTCCTATGTGTTCCGATGTCACGTTGTATAAAACTGCAAAGCATTAAAACAGGCAGCTAATTTTGTCCATCTACGTCATTGATGTTCTAAATCACAATATTGATTTGGTAATATACCTGCGGTTGCGATAGTAATGGTTAGATTAACACTAAAATTAGCATTGTCAGATGGCGATGTGGAGGTACGAGTACGTAGGCGAACTTCCTAATTACTACGCATGCTTGGACCGAAAATATTATAAGTTACATAATATGCTTAGCAATTGCAATTCACTATGGTTCGCGTAGAACAAGCTAGCTGGACAAAATTATTTTATTACTTATATCGGTTGGTATACGCATCTTATGTATTATTATATTTATTTTTTATTTTATTTTTTAAATTTAAAGGTTTTAATAGAAAAAAAAATGTGGAAAAATGTATTCAAAAAAATTACAAAAAACTTATTAAATATACTTAACCTATTTAATGTTCCTTTACATGGAAAAAATACATCTAAAAAAATATTTATTGGAAAAATAAATAAAAATGTATAAAAAAATATTATTAACTACATTTAGGTTATTTTTTTTACTTAACAATACAAATACAATACAAGCTGGTGTGCCATCGGTACTTGAGCCACCAGGTCTTAGTCGTACCGACGGTAAACGGCCTGATGGCCTGACTTTGGTACCTTGGGAAAGGGGGCGGTGTTTGGTATGGGACGCTACGTGCGTCAGCACCTTCGCCGCCTCCCATGTCAGCCGTACCTCACGCGTGGCCGGAGCGGCAGCGGAAACACAAGCGGATGTGAAGCGTCGTAAATATGATCCCCTCTCCCCTGCCTACATAATCGTCCCTTTCGCAGTTGAAACGGCGGGTTGCTGGGGAGCCGACGCGAAACGCTTCACACGCGACTTAGGACGTCGACTCAGACAGAAAGGGGAAGGCCCCCGCTCCGAGTCGTTCCTCGTGCAAAGGCTGTCCCTGGTGATCCAGCGTGCGCCGCAGATTGCGCCGGGAACGACTTGAAGCGTTGTCTTTTTTTTAATTTATAATTTTAATTTGTAATTTTAGATACAAATTATATTGTTAGTCGTCATCACTATCATCAGATGAATCATTTGTGGAATAATCGTGAGAATTATTGACATTAATATTATGGTTAGTATCTAAACTTATATTACTTATCTTAACACTAGGGGATATTAGTAAATCTAAAACCTCAGAAGGTAACTTTCCAACTTTTTTTCGCGGTACATCTCTTAAACTGTTAATAACAGGGTCAAAGGTTATCAACAACATATTAAGTAAATCTCTATTCGTAGCAATACGTGACCGTTTTCGTGTGTTATGCTCACGAAATCTCCTACAATCTTACGAGCTTCTTGAGCTTCTTCAGATAGCTGCCCAATAGGTAAAAGTGCTGGTTTTATCACCTCGGTACTATGCACAAGCAGTTTATGCATAGTAACGGGCATGAAATACCACGAATAGAGCTTTAAATAATTTTCTCTAATCACTAGCGTAAATTCTTTTAACTTTACTAAATGAATTTCATTTCCTGTCTGTCTGTCTTAAGTCGACCAGGTTTTTCAGTGCAATCTGATGACCCTGATGAGGAGCAAGGTATTATTGATACTCCAAAAGATAAATCTGCACCTTGTTACCACTCTATGTGCTTATTTTTAAACCGTTCTGGTTTTTTTCCTGCGCGTTTCCATTTTTCATCAATAATAGCTGAAATTTTGGCAATTTTCATTTTTATATTTCTGATAGATTCTTCGGCAACCCCACTGAAGTCATGTCTTGATAAAACAAAGCGAAACAAATCTTCATTTCTGGTTAACTTTGGGTGTTTTAGCCATTCTTCAAAAAAGTCCTTCCTTGACACTTCGTACACGGCATCTAGAAAAAAATAAAAAAATAAATGTTGTACTCTCGTGCGCAATGTTAAACTACATTTATATGAAAGTAGATAAAATTTTCTACAATATATGTAAAAATTGCCCCGGGTACACGCGGGCACATGTAATAGATTGTCCAATGAAGTTCAAAAAGAGGCAAAAAACTACTACTTCTGGCAAACATGACCAGATTTAAAATATAATAGATAATAGTTTTACAAAAATAATAATATCAGTAGATAGCCCTTACCTTTATGCTCCATACTCAAAACTTAAATTATTCACAAGGTTTCTAATACACACACAGTAAGATGACAATCCAAACGCACTTTTGCAAACGATTACTGCAAAAATATCACTATGCATTATATACTCGCCTTAATTACTCCCTCATTAAGTAATTATGTCAATAATTAGACGTGGACTCATTATCGTCAGGGTGTTGCTTATCAGTATTGATAAGAATTTCCAAGGAGTGTGAAAGTGACTTTTGTCCAGCTAGCTTGTTCTACGCGAACTATAGTGCTGCTGGTCAAAAGTATTTCATGATTCTACTTAGTTACATGAGAAAATTTAAAATCTGTACGGAACCCTCGGCGCGCAAGTTAAACGAACTCGCATTTGACCGGTTTTTTTTACTTAACATTCATGGTTTGACAAGCGTACGGCCCAAGTTTCTGAGTGTGTTGTTGTTACCTGTATTTTCTGAGTTGGCTGTTTATTTACTGTTAACGGTGTCAAGAAATATCCGAACCGGAACTTGACAGAAGCTAAGAATTTTTTTCAGGCGTGAAATCGCACAATACGATTTTGCGGGTCAGAGAGTACTGTATCCCTCTTATTTTTAGTTTTTCTTTGCGTCTTTACCGTTTTGACTACGGAACACTACAAACTGTAACTGTCACATTGAAAATGTACACAAATACAAATCTAACCTGTACAGTAGAAAATGATTAAATCATATGGATTTAATCATTTCATTCATCATTCATTTCAATCAATCATTCAATTGCAGTTATTTTTGTTAGAGAGCCGGCGGCAACAACGACACCGCAATAGTAATACAGCCGCAGTTGACATCCGAACGTCAATTGAACACTACAATAATTCATTTTATCTTATCTTATCTTATACCTTTAAACGAGCAATTCTTGTTTATTTATTTATTTAATATCTGGGGCACGGCAGTGCCCCCGCCAAGTCGAGCAAAACAAAGAGGCACGGCCGTACCATCTTTTTCTCGAAGCGATTCAGGCCATTTTCGACGTCCTGTAATTTTGTGCTGGCTGAAGCTAGAATCCTGAAGTTTCAGTAATATATAGGGCTAAACATGCTTAAGATATATTCTCAAAAACATTCAATTTGAACTAGTAGTTTAAGAATGATTGTACGTCAAAGTTCCTTATTTTCGATACTGACACACTCACTCACTCACTCACCTACGATCATCATAATTCTAAGGTACTTCTAGTATACCCACAAGCTTCAAATTTTAAACATAAGTAGTTTTCAGCTTATCAAGCCATAGAAAACCTAAAAATATTGCAATATCAATCACGTTTTAAAGATCTAAGAACTGCATAAGTAAGTTTGTAATCCCATATAAATATATGCTATTACAAAGTTACTGTTGCAGTTCCTACAAATAGTAGGTAAAGTAAAGGTACACTACGATGTACGATGTGAGTATGAATGAAGATGTGTTTCTTTATGATATGTGTATACATAGTATGGGTATGAGTACCCGAAAAGAAGGACTGCCTACAAAAAGAGATGAGATCCCATCAAAAACATTACATGTAAAAAGGTGCAAGTCTCGCAACGCTTCTCTACTACAAAAAAGTTTTGAGATGTAATGTGAAACCAAGTCGGTTATTTTAATCAGTGCCAGTAGGGAGTGTTAAAACTGTATCAAATATATATCTTTAATTTGTAATACATATAATGACTTGGCAATCGCACATAATGCTGTACTCGCACCGTACTCGTAAATATGTGTAATGCTCGAACTGCAATTAGCGCTAGCGTTATGTTCAATTAGAAATATGTTTAATAGGTGACGATGATCCTTATGTCATTTTGCAGCCGTGCGATGGCCAAGTCATTATACGTATTACAAATTAAAGATATATATTTGATACAGTTTTAACACTCCCTGGCACTGATTAAAATAACCGACTTGGTTTCACATTACATCTCAAAACTTCTTTGTAGTAGATATATTTATCTTGGAAACGGCTCTAAGAATTTCGATGAAATTTGGTATGTGGGTGTTTTTGGGGACGAAAAATCGATCTAGCTCGGTTTTATCTTTGTAAAAACGCGCATTTTTGAGTTTTTATATGTTTTCCGAGCAAAGCTCGATCTCCCAGATATTTAGTTATGTAGGTAGCTACTATACCGCTACCATCAGTTTGTCACTGACATAAACGTCGTTGAAAACGTAATTTACTTTCTATACATCTCGCTCGTACTCGCATATTAGTGCAAACGAGATGTATAGAAAGTAAATTACGTTCTCGATAGCTTAAATGTCAGTTTTGACACTGTCAGTGACTCATGGTATGGGCTCTAGTATCTCTCCGGTCCAGTCGTAACGCGGTTCGTTAATGTAACCACAATATACATAATTATACACAGTTGGAGCTAAGCCTCTCTGTGTAAGCGCTTTGATGTGGAAAACATAAATGCATATGAACCTACGTATTAAGTATATGTACAAGTTCTGCCCAGCGAATTTAATATTGAGAGTTCTATTGTACAAACTATGTTTTAATAATGAATGTTTAAGCAGGGATCCATCCATCCATCCATCCATCGTTTTTTGGGTCTAGCATCGGCGCTGAGAATCGAATTTATATATTAATAATAATAAATAATAATAATGTGAGCCTATATGCGTCCCACTGCTGGGCACAGGCCTCCTCTCATGCGCGAGAGGGCTTGGGCTATAGTCCCCACGCTAGCCCAATGCGGATTGGGGACTTCACATACACGTCTTTAAATTTCTTCGCAGATGTATGCAGGTTTCCTCACGATGTTTTCCTTCACCGAAAAGCTAGTGGTAAATATCAAAGACGAGTCTGGCAGAAGTGCAGGCTAAGTTAGAGGTATCTAATAATACCATCAGTGAGCTACGTTCCGAATTGGCATTATTACGTAGCGCAAGTTCGGAATGTAGGTCAGATACCTCTAACATAGCCGTGTGTGACACGCGCGGAATGTGTCCATCGGCGGTTTAAAACCCGCGAATTTGGATGCGTCGGCGATTGCTGACCAGGCGACCGCCAACCAACCCGCGCCGCGCCCCGCCGCCCGCCCGTCTACGTCACCGGAGACGCGCACGTCACGCGAGAGTACGTTAACCCCGGAACGTTCTTACGCTGCTACTGCCGCTAAGCCGCCTGCTGTGTCCAAGCCTAAGCAGCGGCCGAAGAAAGGGGTGCAGAGCCTTCGTGAACATGTTCACAAGGACCAACAGCCGGCTCTAAGGGAGTCGCGATGCGACGAAGATGGTTTTAAAAAAGTGGAGAAGAGAAGGAAACCAGCTCGTCAGAATCAGTGCGGTACCGCACCGACCGGACCCAACCATTTGCTGCGTCCTGCAACACCCTCGACGCTGCTGTATGTGTCCCGTCTACACTACCTTACGAAGGTCGATGATATCGTAAAGTATGTGAAAGCAAAAACCGGATTCATCCTGAGGGTCGCGAAGTTGGAATCTCGACACAATGCGAATTTTAATTCGTTTGTGGTGACCGTTCCGACTGAACATCTAGCGACCTTCACCAAGGAGGAGTTTTGGCCGAAGGGTGTCAAGTTTCGGCCGTTCCGCGGCCGGTTCCCTGACATTGCGGGGTTGCGTAATACATCGCAATCATAATGTGTTTTTTAGTGTTTAGTTATATTTTTATAATATGTATGCTAGTTTTAAGGTATTTATGTATGGGCCACTAGTTGCCTGAAATAAACGATTTTATTTATTTATTTATTTATTTATTTATATTTCGTACATAAGTTCCGAAAAACTCATTGGTACGAGCCAGGATTTGAACCCGCGACCTCCAGATTGAAAGTCGGACGTCATATCCACTCGGCCACCACCGCTTCAAATTCGCTTCGAATTTATATATTGTGTTATAATAATCGTTTTCATACAAAGCCATGGATTAACGGAACAATGATATGCCGTTAATACCCACTGATATCAGCAAATTAATGAGATGACGGTGAGCGTGGGAGTCAGATGAAAGCAGATTATGTTACACAACGTTTTAATTGATTTCAAAATATATTTATTCCTTTTTCCTTATTTTGATATTATGAAATATTGAAAGGTGCGGGCCAGCTTCAAATGGTAGCTGTGTACTTTGAATAATAATAGTATTTTATGCAACCGTTGTTTAAGAGAGGTCAAAAAAGGCGAGTGGCGTGAGTAACAATTTGAGGCGAAGCCGAAAATTGTTAATAAAGACGCCACGAGTATTTTTTGACTTAGTTAAACAACGTTGCATACAATACTTTTTCTACGACCAAGCACTTACCTTGAAATAAAATTGTAATTTTAACAAATGTTTTTCATTCAAGAAGTAGGCAAGAATGGAGGCTGCGGGCGGGAAAAGAATGAATGAAATAAAAAAACATGTCTATGGTTCACTCATCTGTCAGAGATGACAGTTAAAATTAGGTTGGCAACAATGTATTTCATACAATATTTTTTAAGTGGTGATTACACGAAGTATCGTAAAAGTGCCAAAAAGATACTGCGTGTATGCACAAATACTTTTTTGGGGAATAGACTAAAGACTTGTCTTGACAACTATAAGATAGGGGTTTAAAGGTGTGTGCACGACCCTTTAAATGACAAATAAAAGTACGGGAGTAGAAAAAGGTTTTTTTTTAAATATAAAATGTTAATAGAGCTAAACGATATACAATTTGCGCTCCTACGGCTCTTAAAATAAAGACGCCCGCACACAAACAGTATAAAAGTCGGTACTTTTACCAAGCTGAACGTAGGTGTGCTTTGAAGCCCCTTCGGTTACGCAGTTTGAAAATGTATAATTAAAAAACAGATGAAATATGTATTAAAGATAAAAAATGTAATGAAAAGAAACTTGAAAGAGGTAGGTACTAGTGGTAGGTACCTTGAGGAAAAGTAATAGGGTGGTTCATATTTCCAGTGCAAATGTTCGTCATTCTTTACCGAGATTGTATAGCATTTTCTTACTACACGGGAAGCAACGTAAATAATACTCTCGGCCCGATTCGGATTTTGTAATAGACATCTGTTAGATATCTTTTAGACATCGCCAAGATACGATAACGATATGTTTAGGATCTAACCTGTCAAATTTGACATTTCCGCGATTCTGGAGATACTCTTGAACGATTTCCGCAAGATATTAATTAGAGATCTAATTCACATCTAATAGATATCTAACACGATCTATCGTAAAAGTGACATTGGTTGTCCGAATTGCGCTGCAAAAAAGAACTAGTTGAAATCTAAACTATAACGTATCTAGAATGGATCTAGTACGTGTCGTCTCTTGTGAATATCTTGAAGTTCGAATACGGCAGTCTGACCCTTACTCTTATGTCAACAAACAGTAATATTATATTAGTAGCAATATTATATGAACCCACACCCTAGCATATTGCCGCCGTAATAATGATTGTGCGCCACGGGAAATTGTAACAACATGTTACTAGTATTATTATTTCTACACTGGTAAAGCATTAGCTCCAAAAACCTAATTAGTCCAAATTATTGGACTAATTAGGTATTTACATCAATTATATAAGAAAAAGTTAAGCTTTTTCTAGACTGGAGGTTCTGGGTTTACGGTTATGGATATTTGTTCCTTTTTGTATGTATGTATATCAGGGATGTTGCGGATGCCGATTGTTTGACATCCGCGGATGCGGATTTTTAAAGGCTCACATCCGCGGATGGGGATGCGGATATCAAGATAGGTACATAAAAACGTCAAATATTACATTTTAGTAATTTTTATTTCAAAAAACCGGCCAAGTGCGAGTCGGACTCGCGTTCCAAGGGTTCCGTACATTAAGTCCCACTCGCGCTTGACTGCTCATTTCTAATAGGTTTTTTTGGCTAATGACTAAATTACCTAGCAGTCTAGCACTTACGCCGATGCGAACACGTTCCTGTACCGACCTGTTGCATTAAACTCCGCATCGATTTTATGCGGATGCGGATGCAGATGCGGATGTTGAAAATAATGCGGAAGTTCCGCGGTTGCGGATGCGGATGCGGATATTCGCAACATCCCTGATGTATATACCTTTATGATTTTTTTATGTACCCTGCACGGCTAGCACATGATTACCCGCGGGATAGCTCGCGCCGCGAGAGACGGCAGTCGCCCGTCACAAATTTCTATCTCTATCTGTCAATTCCTCGATTTTGGCAGCATGAGTTCGCACATCGAGAAAAGAGTTCCACGAGAGAGAGCCATCCCGCGCGCGACTTAGCCAATGTGGCCATTTATACATGGAACAAACTTTTCATTCGTGGCCACACTGAATCGGTAAAATAATAATCGGATAAGTAATGAATAGTCAGCCTTAGAAACGGAGCGTCCCTAGTCACGATAACTTTGTCTCTTTCTCGCAGTATGAAGAATAAGAAATAGCAAATATTATTTTTAAGTCGAAAATGTCAGTGTCAATACTGTCAATCAAAATTTGATTCGCTTTGTCGTTACAAGTTGGAATATATTATTATAATTATCTAAAGATTACCTACCTAATCATTAAAATACAACTCCTTATGAATAATTGGCGTTTTGTTAAAAGTTTTGGCTAACAAAATACCATCTTTACGAAGAAGTCAAGTTGTAAGTACTTACGTACACAATTCAATCTTCATAAAGCTCTTTTCCGTTGTCTTTTGCAAAAAAATTACATTCCTTTTAAATCTTATTTACAGATCCCCGACATATCTCCCTTATGGCTGGCTAGCCGCTGCATTGCTGGCTTCGAAGATAGATTGAATGACAATCATGCACAAGCCTATCATCAAACACGGAGGTATTCTCTACACCTAAGCATGCTGCTGCTAACCGCAGCCCTCCTGCCATCACGGAGGACATAGAAGGGCTCAAGTTGGGAACCTACTCCGTGCAAGGACAGTCGAGTGTTGATAACACTTCTCAAATAATGTGACTTTTAAATAAATACTACCAAAAACTTTAAATGATTTTATTTACTTTGACCTTTTTGAGATAGGTACTCGGATTTAAGTACGATTCGTCGGAGTCGGAGCGCATTTCACATTTGTTTGCCCAAAGCCGGTCGGCTGCTTGCGGATCGGATGGCTCCGGACGGATTCTATCGCTTCTGTCACACATTATGTAAATAGGTACACTGAAAAAGCATTCCGGCGCGGCCCAACTCCAGCCGGTCGGTGGGAATCGTAACTTAAGGATTAGGCTAGTACCAACTCGTACACTACAAAGTAAGTATTACGGCTGTGGTCTTCTGTGAGGTGGAGTTTGAGTTGAGCTGCCAGATTCATTATTTGCATTCTTTGTGGAATGTTGTTTCACAAAGAATGCAAAAATCCATCTAAATCGGTTCGGCGGATTAAGCGTCAAGAGGTAACATATAGTCAGCAGCAATAGTTGCTAAGCGGGCGAGGTGTTCAAAATTACCTTGACGCGCTCTTATTCTCTTAACAATAAAGTCGCGTCAAGATCATTTTGAACACCTCGCCCGCTTAGCAACTATTGCTGCTAACTGTACATAGGTACAGATTTACTTTTGCATTTACTTATTATAAGTGAGGTTGATCGCAATATTCAGGTCGGGATTGTGTTGTTTATATCCCACAATGAATGGAAACACCTAAGGAGCGACATAATATAGGTTGTCAACAATAATTGCATGTAAAAATACGCGTGTAAATATAACGGGTTAGCACTGATTGATAGCACGTAATTGTTTCCCGGATTAGCAATGTAATATTTTTGTATCAATTATTTATGTTTCTATTAATTATCCCCCAGTCAATTCGCCACCAAAGGTTTGCTTTGTTGATGTGGTCGTGATCGTACAATCTTAGGCTTAGATTTTTTTCTGTCGGATTTTCGTTTAACTTAAGAGAACAAACAAGTCATTGTGAAAAAATATAATAATTTTGATATTAATGGCATGATCATGAAACTCAAGATTCAAATTATACCTACTTAAACAAAAAAGTGTTGTAGTATGAAATAAATATAAAATATGGAAAATTATCTTTCTTTTAGAACAAAAGTCAACAAAACTTCGACCAAATGCGCTTGTCGCCAAACTCAGTACCGGGAGCAAACCCTAGTCGCGACCCTCTAGCCTCGAAGACAATTTCTCTCATTTTGACGTTCAAACGCGGGACATTTTGTCTCCCATAGTACACTCGTGCTACGATTTTCGAGAGTATCCCGCGTGGAACTGTCAAACGACAAAATTATGTCGCTTTGACATTTGTCCGCGAGACAGCGGGTTGTCGCGCGGCTCTTATGCTACCGATTCGCGAGAGAGCTCTATGTCGCGGCATTTTCTCGCCTGTCGACTGTCGCGCCCATCATGTGCTAGCCGTGCTGTAGGTACCCTGTAGGTAGAATTTTTTTATGCACCTCTTCGTCTAACGAATTGGTAAGGAGTTTATAATTCTCATTACTTTCTTTTATTACATGTATTTAAATTAAATGTAACCTAACTATCGCATTACGCGTCCAAAATCAGACAGAGACGTAAGGAACGTCTATCGTTCGGACAGTTTTTACGGGTCGTTGGGCGTTACACCACCCCACTTTCGTGAATTCATTTTTGTAGAATTGAACGTAGACCAGGATCTTTAGAACTGTGTCGTATGCATAATTGTTAGACCGCAGTTTGACTTCTGATCCTTGTAGCGGTGCTCCCAAGCTTCAAGGAACTCGATGTTGCCGGGCTGAAAAGTGGTGGTTTCCACCACCAGCCCTTTGAATTTCCCCCTTACAATTCTCATACATTCGCTGTCGAAAAAAATAAACTTTTTTCACAAATAGGACTTATGTGGATCTAGCTCTTAGCGTATTTGCACTACCTAATTAAAAATTATATCAATTGAAAGTACGTTTAATTACCTTTACAATGACATATTTTTTGTTTGCAAAAAATATTATTTATTTGAGTTTTGGACTTTAAAAAAAAAGTTGTAAATACAAGTTTGAAGGGCCGGTGTTGTGTATGTTTGCAAAAGCAGAGGCCCGTATGAAATGTGCATCATACGAGGGCTGTTTGATAAGTACCCGTTTTCCAAATGTATTAATATCACGGGCCGAAAATATGTATACAATCGTTTTAAGCCATTTTTCAGAGGTGGGAAAATTTAAAAAAAAACAGCATTCTTTTGTTTTTTTCTCATTTGACAGCGATTCAGTGAAAGCGTGAACTTAAAATTGTGAAAATGGAGAAAGAGCAGTATCGGTCTGTAATTAGATTCTTGTTTTTGGAAGGAAAAACATGTGATGAAATAAAAGTAAGAATGCAAGCGGTTTACCATGAATGTGCTCCTTCTATGACAACCGTCAGATACTGGTTTAACGAGTTTAAGCGGGGGAGAACAACCGTCTTTGATGAGGATCGCCCAGCACGGCTAGCACATGATGGGCGCGACAGTCGACAGGCGAGAAAATGCCGCGACATAGAGCTCTCTCGCGAATCGGTAGCATAAGAGCCGCGCGACAACCCGCTGTCTCGCGGACAAATGTCAAAGCGACATAATTTTGTCGTTTGACAGTTCCACGCGGGATACTCTCGAAAATCGTAGCACGAGTGTACTATGGGAGACAAAATGTCCCGCGTTTGAACGTCAAAATGAGAGAAATTGTCTTCGAGGCTAGAGGGTCGCGACTAGGGTTTGCTCCCGGTACTGAGTTTGGCGACAAGCGCATTTGGTCGAAGTTTTGTTGACTTTTGTTCTAAAAGAAAGATAATTTTCCATATTTTATATTTATTTCATACTACAACACTTTTTTGTTTAAGTAGGTATAATTTGAATCTTGAGTTTCATGATCATGCCATTAATATCAAAATTATTATATTTTTTCACAATGACTTGTTTGTTCTCTTAAGTTAAACGAAAATCCGACAGAAAAAAATCTAAGCCTAAGATTGTACGATCACGACCACATCAACAAAGCAAACCTTTGGTGGCGAATTGACTGGGGGATAATTAATAGAAACATAAATAATTGATACAAAAATATTACATTGCTAATCCGGGAAACAATTACGTGCTATCAATCAGTGCTAACCCGTTATATTTACACGCGTATTTTTACATGCAATTATTGTTGACAACCTATATTATGTCGCTCCTTAGGTGTTTCCATTCATTGTGGGATATAAACAACACAATCCCGACCTGAATATTGCGATCAACCTCACTTATAATAAGTAAATGCAAAAGTAAATCTGTACCTATGTACAGTTAGCAGCAATAGTTTGCTAAGCGGGCGAGGTGTTCAAAATGATCTTGACGCGACTTTATTGTTAAGAGAATAAGAGCGCGTCAAGGTAATTTTGAACACCTCGCCCGCTTAGCAACTATTGCTGCTGACTATATGTTACCTCTTGACGCTTAATCCGCCGAACCGATTTAGATGGATTTTTGCATTCTTTGTGAAACAACATTCCACAAAGAATGCAAATAATGAATCTGGCAGCTCAACTCAAACTCCACCTCACAGAAGACCACAGCCGTAATACTTACTTTGTAGTGTACGAGTTGGTACTAGCCTAATCCTTAAGTTACGATTCCCACCGACCGGCTGGAGTTGGGCCGCGCCGGAATGCTTTTTCAGTGTACCTATTTACATAATGTGTGGCAGAAGCGATAGAATCCGTCCGGAGCCATCCGATCCGCAAGCAGCCGACCGGCTTTGGGCAAACAAATGTGAAATGCGCTCCGACTCCGACGAATCGTACTTAAATCCGAGTACCTATCTCAAAAAGGTCAAAGTAAATAAAATCATTTAAAGTTTTTGGTAGTATTTATTTAAAAGTCACATTATTTGAGAAGTGTTATCAACACTCGACTGTCCTTGCACGGAGTAGGTTCCCAACTTGAGCCCTTCTATGTCCTCCGTGATGGCAGGAGGGCTGCGGTTAGCAGCAGCATGCTTAGGTGTAGAGAATACCTCCGTGTTTGATGATAGGCTTGTGCATGATTGTCATTCAATCTATCTTCGAAGCCAGCAATGCAGCGGCTAGCCAGCCATAAGGGAGATATGTCGGGGATCTGTAAATAAGATTTAAAAGGAATGTAATTTTTTTGCAAAAGACAACGGAAAAGAGCTTTATGAAGATTGAATTGTGTACGTAAGTACTTACAACTTGACTTCTTCGTAAAGATGGTATTTTGTTAGCCAAAACTTTTAACAAAACGCCAATTATTCATAAGGAGTTGTATTTTAATGATTAGGTAGGTAATCTTTAGATAATTATAATAATATATTCCAACTTGTAACGACAAAGCGAATCAAATTTTGATTGACAGTATTGACACTGACATTTTCGACTTAAAAATAATATTTGCTATTTCTTATTCTTCATACTGCGAGAAAGAGACAAAGTTATCGTGACTAGGGACGCTCCGTTTCTAAGGCTGACTATTCATTACTTATCCGATTATTATTTTACCGATTCAGTGTGGCCACGAATGAAAAGTTTGTTCCATGTATAAATGGCCACATTGGCTAAGTCGCGCGCGGGATGGCTCTCTCTCGTGGAACTCTTTTCTCGATGTGCGAACTCATGCTGCCAAAATCGAGGAATTGACAGATAGAGATAGAAATTTGTGACGGGCGACTGCCGTCTCTCGCGGCGCGAGCTATCCCGCGGGTAATCATGTGCTAGCCGTGCAGGCCGCCCAATTGAGGTGACTACAGACGATATGGTTAAGAAAATTGAAAATATCGTTTTAGCCGACCGCCGAATTGAACTTCGAGAAATCGTTGATGCTGTAAATGTTCCAATCGAGCGGGTACAAAACATATTAGAAGAAAAATTGGGTATGAAGACAGTATCGGCGAGGTGGGTGCCGCGTTTACTCACGGAGGAGCAAAAACGGAACCGACTGACTACTTCGGAGCAGTGTTTGGCCGTGTTCAAACGTAACCCGAAGGAGTTTCTGCATCATTTCGTGACCGTAGACGAAACGTGGGTCACCACTACCCCCCGGAAATGAAAGAGCAGTCGAAGCAGTGGATTTTACCGGGTGAACCTGCGCGAAAGATAGCAAAAATCGTTCCATCGGCTGGAAAGGTCATGGCGACCGTTTTTTGGGATTCGCAGGGTATTATACATATTGAGTTCTTAGAAAAGGGGAAAACGATAACAGGGCAGTACTATGCCAATTTATTGGATGAATTTGACGCTGGGTTGAAGGATAAACGACCCCATTTAAAAAATAAAAAAGTACTGTCTCATCACGACAACGCACCAGCTCATTCGTCTAGAGTTGTGATGGCTAAATTAACACAATTACGCTACGCCCTATTGCCTTACCCCCCGTATTCTCCAGATTTGACCCCATGCGATTTATTTTTGTTTCCCAACCTGAAAAAATGGCTCGGTGGTAAGCGATTTGGGTCAAATGACGAAGTCATTGCCGCCACAGAGGCCTATTTTAATGACTTTCCGAAATCATACTTTTTGGATGGTTTATTGAAGCTTGAATATAGGTGGAACAAGTGTATAGAGTTAAAAGGAGACTATGAAGAAAAATAAATGCATATAAACAAAAACAACTGATTATTTTTTTCATAAACGGGTACTTATCAAACAGCCCTCGTAAGAACCTTTTTTTAGCATTTTGAAATGTAGTTTTCAATTTATTTAGACCACTGAAAACCTGATAAATGCCAAAACGGCTGAATTCACTAACCATAAACATATTATACGACCAAACTCTTATTAGAACTAGTCCACCATTTTAACTGATCTAGCTCCAGTAGTTTCTATTATTCATGATAATTTTCTGGCTTGAGTTATGAAACGAGCATTAAACACAACTTTATCTAACATCTGTTAAGCGCATAAGTATGATCCTGACCATTTTCAGGCCGTTTTTACCATAACGGAGAGTCGGAGACGCTTTAGAAATTAGCATAACGCGCTACCCTTCAAACAGTTATTTTCATGTTTTTTTCAAACATCTTAAACTCAATAGGATAATATTTTCTGTAAACTTAAAATATGTCTTTGTAAAGGTAAATAAACGTTCTTTCAATTAATACCAATCTTAATTATGTAGTGCCAATACCCTAAGATCTAGACCCATAATAAGTCCTATTTGTGAAAAAAGTTTAATTTTTGCTACAGCGATTCTATGAGAATTATAAGGGGAAAATTCAAGGGGCTGGTGGTGGAAACGGCACCACTTTTCAGCCCGGCAACATCGAGTTCCTTGAAGCTTTGGAGCACCGCTACAAGGATCAGAAGTCAAACTGCGGTCTAACAATTATGCATACGACACAGTTCTAGAGATCCCGGTCTAACGTACATTTTGAGGGTTTTTTACCTTATTTGGGAAATCTCTTGTACTTCTATCACACGTTTGAATCCGGAATACACGTACATACCAGATTAAATTTCCTTCGTAAAAGAAGGGAAAACGGGAGAAGCTGTAATAAAATTTATAGGCGAAATTTAATCCGAAGGCCAGTGGTTTTCATCTAATACGACTTCAGTCCACATGACTGGAAAGATTCTTCGCAAAAAATCGTAATAAGAATATTTATGGGCAATTCAGTAAAATTACACAATATTTAATGAATTTTATCCTTAGGTAACTGATACTGATACTCCAGATATAGATATAACTCCAGCCAGCAGATCCTGCAGCAAGGACTAGGAAGAGGAGACTACAGGGGGGAGGCGAAGTTGAGGCAAATAGCCCTGTAAGCTCGCATGACTCTGCTGATTCAACCTAAGCAGCATCGAGTCGGTGGAGGTGTCAGCGTCACCTCACACCGGCTAAAACTCAGACGCGAAATCAAACAAAGTACGCGCGCAAGGTAAATACCTACATATACAGGTTTCACTTACCTTCATTGCTACAACTGTACGGCTACCATCACCTTGGCACTGACATAAACGCCGTCGAGAAAGTAATTTACTTTCTATACATCTCATTCGTACTCGCATATTAGTGCAATCGAGATGTATAGAAAGTAAATTACGTTTTCGATAGCGTAAATGTCAGTTTTGACATTGTCAGTGACTCATGGTACGGGCTCTAGGTAGCTTTGGTGTCTGTTTTAACTGTAGCCAGATTTATGTTAAAATTACAATAAGTTATTAATGTACACAGTAAAAGTGATAGGAATAAGAGTTTAAGAGATCAGGAATGTAGATCGTAGATACTGGATTTGATTGGATTAAAAGGGTATGGCTTAAATACGTCTTAATTATTTGTGGCCACAAGATTATGTCACAATAGCAAAGACTCAAGGGCCAAGACTTGACGTTTTTATTGATTTGTGTGAGACTACTCAAGGGATAGGTGGAAGAGGAGACGCCGTGCCCAGCAGCGATAGCTACATTAAAACACTAAAAACTCATCTTATCTTCTCATATATGTGGTACAAAAACATGACAAAAATCAATAAATAAAAACAACTTAAAATTACAATTAAACTAAATACAAACTACAAACTATTCTAAAATAAAACTAAACTAAACTAAATCTAAAAAAGACCCCTGCGGCAAGGTCCCCAAGATGCTGGCTGCGTTACCCCGCTGAACTGCCAGACTGAAGCGTTGAGCGAGGTAACTGCCAGCAAAACACTTATATCCATTCGTGGCTTGTGTGAAATGAGCGTGCGGCTTTTGATACAGGACTAATAAACTATCCACTTAAAATACGGTGAATGGTACTTTCGTACGTAATAACTATATTACTCGTAGGTATATCTAGTTTTAATCAACCTATCTCCACGTGCCTTTACTATTTAGTTTAACTTACAGTCATAAAACTTTGATGACAGCTTTAATGACGTGGAGATCGTAGTTACCAATAACGTAACTTTATAGTTATGAAGTTATTTTACCGACGGACTGTGATAAAAGTAAAGTAATAGTTATTAGGTTATAATTACGACATTGATGTGATTGCTTTTTAAAGTCAATACTTGTAGGTACATTTAAACCTTAAGCGAGTAAGTGTTACAAAAAATGTTATGAAAAAAAAAAATTATAGATATAAATATTATAATATAAATATTAAATTAGAGCATTACACCATAAAAGCATTTTTATGAAATAATTAAATGCTTTTATGTGAAATACCTAGTATGTGCTTGAATGCTGTTTTGAATACAGACTCTTAGTTAGACAGATAAAGTCACTATCGACAAGGATAAATAGGTTAAGTAGTTGGTTACTCTTAAATTATTACAATCGTGGCGGTAGTGTATGTACACGTTTGTCATGTTTATTAGTTATAATTTTGACCAAATACAGATTTCTTTTACCCACGACTGGCTGGATAGGGAACATGAGGTAATCAACCGCATTACAACTATAGTGATCAGTTACATTGGCCGCTGGTGGCCTAGCGGTAAGAGCGTGCGACTTGCAATCCGGAGGTCGCGGGTTCAATCAAACCCCGGCTCGTACCAATGAGTTTTTCGGAACTTATGTATTACGAAATATCATTTGATATTTTACCAGTCGCTTTTCGGTGAAGGAAAACGTCGTGAGGAAACCGGACTAATCCCAATAAGGCCTAGGTTACCCTCTGGGTTGGAAGGTCAGATGGCAGTCGCTTTCGTAAAAACTAGTGCCTACGCCAATTCCTGGGATTAGTTGCCAAGCGGACCCCAGGCTCCCATGAGCCGTGGCCAAAATGCCGGGACAACGCGAGGAAGAAGACGAAGATAGTGATCAGTTACATTGTTTTGTTCCTAGAATCAGCACTAATGGAAATGCATGCGTAATTTATTAACTGACGGCTCTATTAACTAGCAACCCCGACGTCCATCCTTACTTAATGTATCCTGGGATACGGTCTAACCATCTCTCTCAGTTTACTCAATAACCACTAAAGAGCGAAAGAGAGCGAATGGTGTTATTGCTAATGGTTTTCGAAGTGCAATGAGAAATTGTAAATGGAAATTAACGGTCATTTGCGGTGTGGGATGCAATGCTTGCGAAATTTGTTTTAACCACAAAGTGATAGGATTAATTGGGTTATCCCTCAAATTGACTGATTGGTTTTTGTATAGGACTGATGAATTTGGTATTCACATTGCCTATGTATGATAAATTATATTATTTGGAACAATCTAATTTTCATTCCTTAATTTTATTAAAGTGGGAGGGCTTTGGGTATAAATGATTAAATTTATGCTTAAAATTTATCCTATTATTTTGTGATATAACATCTCATTGTTATTCTTGTGAGGGAAAAAGGAACACCATAAGGTGGTATAAGGGCTCTATAAACATAAAAAATATCCAAAACTAGGAAGCAAATATTCCTTACGCATTTAACAAACAACATGATATATGTATTATAGACAGTGATCGTTAATTTTCCAGCAATTTTGGTGCAGCATTGTTGGTTAAAAGCATCTGTATGCCTTACTCTAGGTGGAATAGATAATTAGGGTTAATAACAGTAATATTAACCTTAACCAATCCTCTCCCTAGAAATTGAAATAGAAATTGAAGAAAATCCTTTATTTTTACTATGCTGCACCAAAATTGCTGGAAAATTAACGATCACTGAATTTATAGACCATCAGCTTCGTAGTAGAGCAGAGAGGACTAACAGCCCGAGCTCTATCGAGGCTCCCTTACTTTACAATTCCTCGGGACTCGTACGACATGTGTGCGAACTAGGCCAGAAGCAGTCGTAAAAAGCGGTACTACGAGTACAATCAGCATCAATATTAGCGGATAGAACTACGCACCGAAAGTATCAGTTAGCATCGAATAACTTTACTAATAGAGATTTAGATATCTACAGTTTGAGGTCACAAATATCTTTCACAACCTACTTAATTGAAGGGATGTTTACAAAAACAACATAACTGCTTAAAGCGGTTGACACTTTTTTAAGAACATTGTTAATCGTTTTAGGTGTCAACCAGTGTAGTCAGTTATGTTGTTTTTGTAAACATCCCTTCAATTGTTATATATTTAGAGACAAATATACAATACAATACAATACAAATACTCTTCATTGCACACCTCATTACAGAAACAATACAAATAATATAGAAAAGAAGAGGTTAAACAACAGGCGGTCTTATCGCTACAAAGCGATCTCTTCCACACAACCTTTAGGTAGCGGACAGAACTCTTTTTTGAAGCTTTTAGAGCAGCGGTCGGCAACCTTTTAGCAGCCAAGGGCCACATAGTAGTTAACGAAGTTGACGCGGGCCGCACTTTGTTTATATTTATGACTTTATCAGACATTGTCGTTTGTCAATATTACATACAAAGTAGCCAGGGAGGCTCGCGGGCTGCAAGTGACAGGTTCACGGGCCGCGGGTTGCCGACCGCTGTTTTAGAGGATGGCAGATATTTTTGACTCGTAGTCTCATCCGCTATTATTGATGCTGACGCTGTATTATAGACACGTTATATTCGTATTTTACGTAAAGTCTTCTCTGTATTCGCTGCGGTGTGTAGATATTTGTTTTTGAGGTTATGTACCATAATTACGAAAATCATATATATCCTAAGTACATTAGACAATTTGATTATAGGATGATAGACAATCTTTAGGAATTTCGTACTTAGGATTTTTGATTTTCGAAATAATGCTACATAACCGTTTTTGACTATCGTGAGTCATCCAAATAGATAAATCTAAATCACGATAAGGGCCGACCATCGTAAACTGGATATATTTAGGTCAATTGTTACAAATAGCGCGGCCAAGTTCGAGTAGGCGGGTAAGAGAGTAGGACGCGGTGAGACAGATGACACTCTTGATGGTAGTTTGTGAATTTTTTGTAAAAAATGCTAGGATTTTCGTCTGTCACTGAGTACTTTCTAGTGATATAAAAACCTTTATTAGGGTTTTTACGATTCGAAAGATGGAATTGTGAAATCACGTGTGTACAGTACATGGATAGATAAACTATTAGGAAGTAAAGTCAGCATCAATAGTACTAACCCTAGAAAGTCTTGCTATTTCTGCAGTTTCAAATTCGACTCTTTGTCTACTTTACAAATAATTTTCTTTAGTGGAGCAAAGTATTCAATAACTCTTAAGAAACAACCTGAATCCCCGTTTCAAATTAGGTGAAAATAAATCTCCTAAATCAATGTGACGGCAACAGTGAAAGGTGCGAAAGTATTTACGTCTGCTTTATACAGGGTGTTTCCTGTAACAGGAGCAATAAATTAAACTGTAGGCTGTACTCCTCAAACTGACTAACGTTTGTTCAGCAACTTTTAAAAATAACTTAGGTTTTGATTTTTATTACAATTTCAAGTTTATTCTAAGACGCAATGTACCTATTGCAAATTTTATTATGTTTAAGCGTGACAAGCAACGTCAAACACACTGATGTTAACGTACATTGAAGGCAATATTTATTTCGTATGAAAAAGAGGAAGACTAAAGGATTCATCATTTTTAAAACATGTTTAACTAAAGTTTTATAGTTTGAGGAGTATAATATATGTTTTAATTATTTGCTCGTGTTACAGGCAACTCCTGTATAACTGTAGGTAGGTAACATTCAAAAATCAATTTCATCTTGGATTTTATCGCGCAATAATACGGTTAACAATTGAATGTGTTTTCGAATGTCGCTTACGGCTGTATGTTTTGTGCAGATGCCTGTAAAGTTAGCTTGTTGTTTACAGCGTCGTTGATTCTGTAGTAACTAAATTAGTCAGCAACATTGCGACGTGTCTTACTTTCGCCATAGAGAAATATAGTAAGACAAGAGTGCTCACTCCATACATCAGTTCAGACTATTAATTTCAGTGTCTTCATCTAGCATCGAGTAGCGGAACTATCAGTACTGCTACTTGACAATAGATGTAGCAGTACTGATAGTTCCGCTACTCGATGCTAGATGCTAATAGTCTTTTTTGGTACTAAAACTGATGTATGGGGTGAGCACTCTATGTATTTTTTTCTCTATGCTTTCGTGAGACGTGCAAAGTACTTTGAAAACATTAACGCCGTCTGATTACAGACTAGTTGAATACAAATTTAATTTATTATCACCTCAAAATTGAATACCAAGTCATACTTAACTGTTTTAACAGTACATATGGCCCTATTTTCCCACACTAGTGCGTAAAATAGCACCTTTTTTTTCTTTATTGGAGAAACAACAGAAGTAAGTACAGTAAAAGTTAATGATAAGATATACAGTTCAGAAGATGTGCACTTACCTCCTAAAACGCTCTCACTATGTCAAAAGTTTATTTTAGTGTGTATGTCAAAAGTGTAAAGGGCCATATGCACTGTAAAACGTTGTACGATACACGTGCGAATAGGTAATTCACAACTCGTGTCCATTTAAAACACTCTCTTCGGTCGTGTTTTAATTTATCGCCACTCGTTTCAAATTTCCTCTTTTTCGCAATTGTATCGAAAATAACTATTACAGTACATATGGGGCATTAGTGCGTAAAATAGCACTTTTCGTGCGTATGTCGAAACTTTAAAGTGCCATATGTACTGTAAAACGTTGTTCGATACACGTGCGAATAGGTAATTCGCAACTCGTGTCGATTTAAAACACTCCCTCTCCCTTCGGTCGTTTTTCAATTTATCGCCACTCGTTTCGAATTTCCTCTTTTTCGCACTTGTATCGAAAATAACTATTACAGTATTTCCCGCACTAGTGCGGAAATTAGCCCATTCCGTGGCTACGTCAAAAATTCAAAGGTGCTTATGTACTGTAAAACGTTTTACGATAGGTACACGTGCGAAAAGGTAATTCACAACTCGTGTCGATTTAAAACACTCCCTTCGGTCGTGTTTTAATTTATCGCCACTCGTTTCGAATTTCCTCTTTTCCGCACTTGTATCGTAAATAACTATTACAGTACATTTGGTGCTACTTTATCGCACTAGTGCGATAATTAGCACATTACGAGATTATGTCGAAAATTTAAAGGGCCATATGTATATATGTACTTACCTAATACTGTAAAACGTTTGTACGATACATGTGATATTTTTAAAATATTCCTTGAGGACTTCTTTTTCTCACTATGATTTTAGACAGCCCAATTATTTACACCGACGTTGACGTAAACAGATTTTAACTTTATCAATTAAATTATAAGTTGCCCTTTGCCAAACGGCCCAATCGTTTGTTTGCGCGTCTAATGGCAAACTTCACCGTAAGGTGTGTTGGGGTTATTCCGTGATCGAGGTGTCCGGTAATCGATACTCGTGCCTAGCTCGTGTCATTTGAGTCAGTGTGGCTACCACCAGTTTGGCACTGGCATAAACGCTATCGAGAACGTAACTACTTTCTATGCATCTCGCTAGTACTCGCATTTTAGTGCAAGCGAGATGTATAGAAAGTAAATTACGTAGACGTTAGCGTATATGTCAGTTTTGACACTGTCAGTGACTTATGGTACGGGTACTGCTTTAAGACTCAACTGTGTTTTTCAGACTCATTTAAATAGGTCGGAGTTCTTTTCATGTAAAATATCATATTATTAGGTATTGTGTTTGTCTCAAATCAAATATTGGTTCCTAATTTATGGATGTTCTCAATTTAAATTTACGTCGAAATAAATCATGATAAGTACTTATATATTAAAATTACCTAGTATCTACCGAAAAAAAAATGGATGTTCTCAATGGATATAAGTATGTATATATAATATAACTAGGTAAGGTATATATCGTCATCTAGTACCCACAAGTCCCATAACACATTACAATCCTTACTGAGCTTGCTGTGGCTGTGGGACTTGTTCAGTCTGTGTAAAATTGTCCTACCTAATTCCTATAATAAGATAACTCATAGAGATAACCCCAACACACTTCCTAACACTACAACTTGCTACTTACGAGTTGCCGAAGAGAAAAGACAAGACCGATACTTTTCACTTAGGTATAATAAAAAGTGACATGGCTAAAAATATCTTAGCTATAAGTATGTGTAAAGAAAACAATATATTGTGAGAAAATATTATTTTAACTACAAATTTTGTGTCTTAAAATTTAAAATTAAGATACCAACATGTTTTAAGGACAGTCGCATAACATGTACGAACATGTACAGACAACAATAGCAGAAAAAAAAACAGAACATTAATACGAAATGGACCCAACTCAGCATAAGCTATGAAGCCACTTGAAATTCTTATGGTTCTTTTATAATTAGAATAATATCACAAATGTTTCAAGAAAAGACAAACTATTTTCTAGGAAAGCTGATAATTTTCCCTAAATGAGCCGTAAATGTTGGAAAGTTATCAGATCATTATTCATACACGTCTAAATATAGCAGATCCTGAAAACATGCTGTATCTTATTGTTTGATATTATGTAATTGTATATATATATTGTGAACAATATATGAAAATTTTTGTAATCCCTTGTATTATACTTAATTGTTATAAAGACCAAATGGAATGAAAAACCCGTCTTTCTAGGAGTTGACAGCAGTTGTCAGCTTCAAAGGCAACCGACGAAATCCATAAAGCAAACAGTGAGTAAAAAAGAATTCTGTGTTACGAATCACCTACATATATGTATCTATCCTCCTCACCGCGGTATTCGGAAAACAAGATCCGTTCTAGACTAGAGAACGATACGATATGTACTAGATACGTTGTAGTTTAGATTTCAACCAGTTCTCTTTTCCAGCTCAATTCGGGCAACAAATGTCACTTTTACGTTAAAATATCGTAATAATATCCTGTGGAAATCGTTCAAGAGTATCTCCAGAATCGTACAAATGTCAAATTTGACAGGCAAGATCTTAAACATATCGTTGTCGTATCTTGGTGATGTCTAATAGACATCTAATAGATGTCTAGTTCAAAATCCGAATCGGGCCCTCAGTCCCGAGTTTCTTTTACAATGACAAAATCAAATTAAATTTTGAACTATTCATGAATTAAAGGAGGTTTGTTAATTTGTGCAGTAAAGTTTATATAAATAAACTAGCGACCCGCCCCGGCTTCGCTCGGGTTAACAAATTACACACAAACCTTCCTCTTGAATCACTCTATCTATTAAAAAAACCCGCATCAATATCCGTTGCGTAGTTTTACAGATCTAAGCATAGCTATATAGGGACAGACAGACAGCGGGAAGCGACTTTGTTTTATACTATGTAGTGATAAGAAAACATTTGTTCATCCTCACTTGATTTTTTGCTGATCGCTGCCGTTCACAGATTCCTTATACAACTTCACGCTTCTATATTCGTTGACACCTATCGGAGTGCACTTGACCTCAATTTTAAATTATTGAACAAAGTACCTACTCCGAGCTCTGCATGCTTAGGGTCTAATGTATGGACCTTCGCATGCTGGCTATGAGATTTAGCTAATTGTAGCTAAAATATAGATACTTTATACAAATAGTATTTATGTTTGTGTAAATATTTGAGGGTAGATATTACTAGTTACTGCTCTACTACTGAAATTCAACAATAGTATTTTATACAATCGTGATATAATGGAGAGCTTTTCAGTCGAGTACCGTGTTTAGGCAACGAAGCTTGCTGAGTTGCCTAAGTAAGGTACGAGATTGAAATGAATATTATAGTTAAGTGGGGAGCCCATACATTAAAAGTACCCAATTGCAGTTTGGTAAACGAAATCTAAGTCAAGAATTACAGTCGACGAGTAGAAAAATTAAAATTATGTACCTAACTAGGTAAATATCGATTGTGAAATACAAAGGTGACAAAAACTATTCGTGTGCCGTCTATAAATCAACTAATTTTATCTTTACTACGATGCTTAAAAGAAACAAAAGTTGGTTGAAAATACGCTGATTGTTAAGCCTCTCGATATTAATTACCAATTTAGTATAGCCTGGCTACATTATTTTTTTAGTTCAAAACTTGTTTAATAAAATGAATAATATAGAAAAAGGGTTCAGTATCTATGTATCACACTTCTAAAATAAGTTAAACTGAGTAGACCCTTCCATTTCAAAGGGTTCAATGCTTCCGTAATCGTGTTCGACGATCCCTTCTCCAATTGTGCATTCAATGAAAAAACTCTTACATTTATAGTTAGTAGGTATGCGTATTGGAAAGGGTTTTGGGTTGTACGCAGACATATGTGTCATCTGATTAAGTACCCAGCACACTGGTTAGTTCGATATATTAAGGACTATCGACCCGCCCCGGATTTGCACGGGTTAACAAATTATACATAAACCTTCCTCTTGAATCACTCTATCTATTAAAAAAGTGGCCAAGTGCGAGTCGGACTCGCCCATGAAGGGTTCCGTATTTAGGGAATTTATGACGTATTAAAAAAAAAAACTACATACTAGATTTGGTTCAAACCAATTTTCGGTGGAAGTTTGCATGGTAATGTACATCATATATTTTTTTTAGTTTTATCATTCTCTTATTTTAGAAGTTACAGGGGGGGGGACACACATTTTACCACTTTGGAAGTGTCTCTCGCGCAAACTATTCAGTTTAGATTAAAATGATATTAGAAACCTAAATATCATTTTTGAAGAGGTCTTAGATAGGTAGCTACAGATACCCCACACGTATGGGTTTGATGAAAAAACATTTTTTGAGTTTCAGGTCTAAGTATTAGTGAGGGTGTTAAGTGAAATGACCTTTTTTTGCTTGATTAAAGCATGAAACTTGGCACAGTTGTTCCTTATATCAAAATAAGCCGATTAAGATCGGTAGCCCGAGGGACCCCCCGCAAAAGCCCGAGAGGGGGGGGCGTCAAGTAGCGCCCCGCCCGGCTTCATTCTAAAAATTCTAACAGGCCCCGCTTAGCTAATAGGTCATATTTGGTATCAATTTCGGATAAATAAATAACGTAGAATTCATTTCTGGTATAAAAAATTGCAATTTGTTGAAAAAAAAAATAAAAAAACACAAAAAATCTAATTTTTCAAGTGTAATTTTTGTTTTATATTTATTGTCAAAATTAAACTGCTTAGTTTTTCTACATACAAAAAATATGACAATAAAGCCTATTTAATGCAGATTTTAAAAACATAACTTTTACTAACCTTTATTAAAAGGAAATTGCATAAAAAAAACTTATATCGTCTCGCGCCGGTGAATATCTTTTTACCGACATCGGCATTGATATAGACAACATCCGAAGTGCACACTCTGGAGACCGATTAAATGTATTGTTTATTGTTGTAGATTCTATTATAAAGATAGAAAAGCGTACTTTTTTTTTTAATGTGTCGTTCAGTGAAAAAGGGGCCTTAAAAAAATTATCACAGCCAGCCTCGTGTTTGTATAGAAGCATACTCGTATTTAGTTAATGCCAACCACTCCATGGACTCCATGGTCCCTGTTCTCAATTAATAAGAAGTAAACTGTAAGTATTCTTTAATATACTTGCTTATTACATTATACCACATTTAAATTTTGCGTCTTGTGTATTAATACAGTTCCTTCCCCCGACACATGAATGGGTACATTTCGTCATTCACGTATATATGTCAGTTTCAACCATATTCTGGCCACAGCAGGGTTGTCAGAACAGTTTGGAAACAGTCGTCTGCTCCTTGCTTTCATTCCCAAGAAGACGGACTGAGCAAGTTTAAAGAGGAACTAAAGTCTGACCCCAAACATATAATCCTATCCTGATAAGGCTGCTTCTATTTCAGTAGTCGATTCACGTAAAGAATTATTTCGGGCATTTTTTAATTATTTAGCAACGGCTTTATCGGTAAGTATCACTGTACTTTGCTTTACAAGGTTATTTCACCTATCATCATATAAAGATATAATAAAGTTTTGGCGAATGCTATTTATTTACTGCTATTGCTCCATCCTGTAGGAGCTTGAATCCTTGTATCGGCCAGGCTAAAAAGGGTCCATGCTTAGATCTCACTTTTATACACCTTAAACCCTTAAAAAACCCTTAAACCCTTAAACCCTTAAATGGGGAACCCGGGTTCAAATTCTAGAAGGCATTTATTTGTTTGTTTATCGTGAATACTTGTTCCTGAATTACCTATGGATGTTTTGAGTGTATGTATCAAATATATATGATATATATCACGTAGTACCCACATCACAAGTCTTATTGAGCTTACAGTATTACAAGGTCGATCGAGAGAATGCTTGGAATACGAGTACGACTCCTGGTTTTTCAGGGACCGATAGAAATAAATAAGAGTTTAATTTACCATGACGGTAAGCTTCACTTTTAACCACTGATCTTTTAGTGAAACTCATTTCTTTACCACTAGGTAAATCATTTTGAGACACTGTGTTGACAAAACTTCGAAGAGTTAAAAGTCCTTATTTATGCCATCGCGAAATTGTGTAGAGAAACATGTCACAAGTAATGTTCCTCGTGAGATTCCGAATACTCCAAGAACCATGAAAAGTCCGTTTCATTTAATATGATGGCCCTAGTTGCAGATGCTGTAAAACAGTCATTGCAAGGTATTGATACGCACAGTAGACATGAACGTAGTCATAGCAGCTAGACTAGATTCATGCGTACGAATATTTCCCCAACTACAGGAATTGTGGGCTCACGTTGACACAGTGGAAAACACAATTATATCACATGACACAACATTGCATCCAGGTCAGGGAATTATATTTTAAGCTAATAAAATTATCTATTCTATAAGCTAAGTAAACTATCTTTTATTTACCCTAAAAGAGCGGAAGTCTTAGCCCTGTTTCGAGCATTCAGTGGAAAGGGGAGAAAAAGTGAATTCGAAGCATGGAATCTGTTCAGAGTTCAACCAAACCACTACAAGGATTCAAGCTCTTACAAGATGGAGCAATAGCAGTGGCTAAAAGCATTCCCCTAAAATACTAAAATGTTATTATATGATCGGTAATAAGTGCAATATTGAAGAAGGCAAGTTACACCGGGATATTGAAATGAAGAGTTGTATAATGTTATACCTGTTCTATGAGATTAAGTCACTGCTAAGTTATTTTATTATTAAATTCCATAATGTATACCTACTTCTAACAAAAGGGAGCCATATAAATGCCCTATTACGCGCAGTGTACCGAGGGGTTGATGTTTAGGTTCAGACGTTAGTTCGTCGTCAAACTTGCTCAGTCCGTCAGACTTCTTGGGAATGGAAGCAAGAAGCAGACGATGGGTTCGACACTGGTCTGACACCTGCTTTGGTCAGAATATGGTTGAAACTGACCAGAAGTAAATGCAAACCGGAATAAAAAACGCGATGCAACTACATGAATGATGAAATGTACGCATTTATGTGTCTGGGGAAGGAACCGTATTACGACACAAGACGCAAAATTAAAGTGTGGTAGGGTAATTCGCCAGTAACTGGCCACTTTAGTAACTGGTCACCCAAAACCAAAAATTCATTTTAGGCCAGCCAGTGGCCAGTTATTGAAAGCTGGCCAGTTTTTGGAACCTTATATTAAAATGAATTCTGTTTATAGGTGAATAGAATTCATTTTTAGTTTAGAGCGGCTAGTTATTAAAGCGGCCAGTTACTGGCAAATTATTCTACAATGTAATAAGTAAGTAGATTAAATAATACTTACAGTTTACTTCTTATTCATTGAGAACAGGGACCATGGAGTCCATGGAGTGGTCGGAATTAACTATGCTTCTATACAAAAGAGAGGCTCTATGATAAATTTTTCCAAGGTCCCTTTTTTCACTGAACGACACATTTTTTTTCTAATCAAATATTATGTACGCCTTTCTATCTTTAATATATGATCTATAATAATAAACAACACATTTAGTCGGTCTCCAGAGTGTGTACTTCGGATGTTGTCTATATCGATGCCTATGTCGGTAACAAGATATTCACCGGCGCGGGACGATATATGTTTTTTTAATGCAATTTATTTTTCATAAAGGTTAGTAAAAGTTATGTTTTTAAAATCTGCATTAAATAGGCTTTATTGACATATTTTTTGTATGTAGAAAAACCAAGCAGTTTAATTTTGACATTAAATAAAAAACAAAAATTACACTTGAAAAATTAGATTTTTTGTGTTTTTTTAATTTTTTTTTCAACAAATTGCAATTTTTTATACCAGAAATGAATTCTACGTTACTTTTATCCGAAATTGATACCAAATATGACCTATTAGCTAAGCGGGGCCTGTTAGAATTTTTAGAATGAAGCCGGGCGGGGCGCTACTTGACCCCCCCCCTCTCTCGGGCTTAAGCGGGGGGTCCCTCGGGCTACCGATCTTAATCGACTTATTTTGATATAAGGAACAACTGTGCCAAGTTTCATGCTTTAATCAAGCAAAAAAAGGTTCGACCTATTTTTGTTACTTAAAACCTTAACTATATTGTGTATTCAGGTGTAAGTATGGAATTCCCTCCCTCTCGAGATAAGGCAAAGTCAGACCAAAACTCTGTTTAAAATCAAGTTGCGCAGACATCTTTTAGAAAAGTCTCTTAGCTAAGTCTCATAAAAATCTTAAAGCAGGTATATATTTATTTATATAATATTTGTATATATATATGTATGTATATATGTATATATATATGTATGTATATTAGTATATTATGTATGTATAAGTAAGTATATTATAGCAATAATAATATGTATATTTGAAATAGTATGTTGTACAACATAAAAATTATGTTTAATATTAAACTGTTCGTACTTTAAATTTTTCTTGCACCTATTACTGCTTGCTCTCTGTTTGGCCCGAGGGTTAACTGGTAGAGAATGCCTTCAGGCATTAAGTTCGCCTTTTGTACATTTTTTTACTGTGCAATAAAGTTTAAATAAATAAAAATAAAAATAAGTATGGGGTAGTTACCCCAAAATTTATTGTTTTTTTTTTCTATTTTTGTGTGAAAATCTTAATGCGGTTCACAGAATACAATCTACATACCAAGTTTCAACAGTTTAGGTCTTATAGTTTCGGAAAAAAGTGGCTGTGACATACGGACGGACAGACGGACAGACAGACAGACAGACAGACATGGCGAATCCATAAGGGTTCCGTTTTTTGCCATTTGGCTACGGAACCCTAAAAACCGCATCAAAATCCGTTGCGTAGTTTTAAAGATCTAAGCATACCTACATAGGGACCGACAGACAGCGGGAAGCAACTTTGTTTTATACTATGTAGTGATTCGATATTATCAAGCAACGTTCGAATGACGGCCTTAATATCTACAATATGATACATTATTCTTAATTTCCCACCGAAAATGCATAAATATTACAACAGATAAGATAAACAATAAACACAGTTTAAATGGTAGAATAATCTTAAACTGTACGACTATTCGCTAACAGGGCAGCCTTGATACCGTCCAAAATAGGAGCTCACGATAATTATTGTCAACAAGAAACGCATAGGTCGTAGCACATAAACACTAATTGCATTAAGATGCCAATTGTATTTATTGATGTACATTGTGTTGGCACGTCATACATCCAATAGGATTGTCTGTTTTAGTTGGCAAATCTAATTGTCGGTTAATTTCGGTGGTGATCTAAACATTGACGACACTCAGAAAACATACTCGAGTTTATGACGTGATGAGGGTTATGTAAATATTAGGTTGTGTTGCCGATTGGCTGGCATCTATATAAATACTACATCTTAACTACAAACCATACAAAAACAAACTAAGATTCTGAGATTACCGTGGACGTTTTTAACCTTTTTGACTGAGACATAATATTAGCTAACGAAATCAAGTCAATCTTAATTCCTTATCAAAAAATCAACGATCCGATTTAGAACGTATCTCAAGTTAATCTCATTAAGTGGAAAGTAAATAAAATACAGGGTAAGTGTACTTCGAGAGGACTAACGACAGAGACCATTCTAAAATAGAGTACCCACCCAAAGACAACGTTTTATGAAGCATTTACGTAGAACATTAAGTGACCACAGTCACACATAGGCACCCTTTTACTTGTAAGTATAAAACTACGCTGTTTATCCTGCTAGCTAGAGCTGAGTAGGTATAAGTAATTTACATAAGTACCTACAGGTCGTAAAAGTGGATGCAGCTGCTAATAAATTAGTACCTAGAAATGAAATAGGAATAGAAACATTTGTGTCAATAAAAACATGTACGAACTGTAGGTACGAACAAAAAAAGGCAAAGATAACATAAATTAGTATACATCTCGTAATGGACCCAACGCAGCATGAATACTAGATTTAAAATCAGCCCTTTTGGTGATGCTAGTGAAAAAATTGTGGCAGCGGCAATCTATGGTCACTACAGTCGCTTTATATTTTATAAACTCCACCGAGTAAATTTATAATTTGTAGGTACGTGATCTATATTGCCAAACGTATAGCTAATATCAGTGTTATCCGAGGCGATTTTTTTGAATTGGCCACTTCGATATTTCGAGCTCGGAAAATTCGATGCCATGAGCGCGGCCATAAAAAGAAATTAAGGCCGTGCATCGAAAAATAACAGGATCTTAGAAACGTGGCAGTGGCTAGCCCCGGAAACAAACAGTAGTGATTTTCGGATATATGTTTCTTGACTATATGATAAGTGATTTCGTAGTAGTCGAAACACGAATGCTTAAAATTTTCTCGATAGAAAATAAATCCAAACTTACGTGTTCATTTTTCGGTTTTAGCTTCGTGCAACTAGAAAACACATCCATATCCAGCACAATCCACCTTACAGCAAAGGTTTTCATCTCGTCTTAACTTTCAAAGAACTAAATATTAACTTATTATCCTTTACCGATGGATTTATTATCGATTTTTGATTTTATGAATTCAACAGCAAACGCCCATTTTACGCAGTTCGGTTTCTCTTTCCGTCATGCGTCAAAGTCATAAATGCATCCTTTATGCCAGTAATGTTAGATGGCCGTCGTGCCTCAAAGAGGTAAGACCTATGTCACTTCGCGCAGCGCTCCGAATTACGTAAAATTTTAATATCCAATAAACGTTGAGTCGTAACTCCATTGAGTAGTAACGGAATCGGAGGTAAACCTATGATGGTGCCTTCTTACAGGCCTATACGTTACGCATGTGTGCGTGTTTGCTTAGCTACGTCATGCTACGTCGAAATCTATACTCTTTGTCAGTTACAACGGGTTAGGAAATTTCGACAGATATGGAAATGTATCGGTAGCTGTTTGGTATTTAGCCATCAGAATCTAACCGTAACTTTTTGCTTTATTTTTGTTTGAAAATAAAATATCTATAAGAATATATTTTTTGCTTTTTTCTATTGTAATGATAAAAATTATTTAGTATTTTTCATGCTCAAATAATTTAAAATAATTGAATAAATATTAAAAACTAATTGATATTATTCGTTTTAATTATTATATTATTAAGTTTGAATAAAATATTTTATTTCAATAATACGAAAAGTTATTATATTTAAGTACCACTAAAAAAGGTCCCTACTTACAAAAACTCACTTGCACGGGCCGGGGTTCGAACCCGTGACCTCCGGTTTGAAAGTCGCACGCCACTACAATTTCACATAAGTAATTTACAATGACATGATACCGTGGAAAAAGTGAATATTACAATGTACTGTGTTACTATCATTTTATAGTTTATTTTGGCTTGACAAGGAGGAATGAGAAAAACGTGCAGAGCGAGAGGATTAAATCTCTCTGTCCCTTTCTTAAAGTAGCCAATCCTAATTATGACATCTGTTTTGATATTAATTCTTTGAACATAATTTGTCGATGTTCTTTTTTATATCATCGAGAAAGATTTTTATTAAAAAAAATTGTTGAATTTATATGTTTTATTTATGTTTTTTTGGCATAAATTTCATTACTTTTGACAAATTTTGATTGTGATGACAAACGATTTGATGTGATGTGTGAAACGAACCATGTGATCAACGATTTATCTAATAAAACTTCATTTAGTCGAAAAAAATAGTTGCCTACTACCGGGTGGAAAAAAATTATGGGCCCTGGAGGGAAAGTGCCTTAAACCTTAAGTTTGCTCATTTTACTTAAATGAAACATTATTGTTTTTTAAACAAACAACTGCATTCAAAGATTTTTGAAGTGAAAACTTCTTTAGCGGCGCTAGGCACTTTTTGAAGTGGGGAAAAAATGATAAACTCGAGACAGCGTAAGGCGATCATGTGACCGTAAGGTTTAGATGGCATTTAAATCAATAAAGAAAAACTCAATGACATTACATGAAAAAGGTTATAATCTTGTACGGGCTGAAATACGAGGATCTCACAGTATTATAACTTTATATCACTCAAATATAATTCAATAAAGCTACATCTTGATGAAATCGCTAATAAAAGTGAACTCTAGTACTGGTGAATAAAACTCAAAATATCATGACCAAATATATTTAGATGCGAGGTCTGCAAGGTAACTTTACAATTTCTATTCGAATTTTAAACAATTAACGCTATAAATTTGAATTTCGAATTTTAAACAAGCTCACTGACCAGCAATTTCGGAACCAAAAGTTTTCAATAGAAAGGAGGATGGGTCAATTATACATAGTACTGCAGACATTTTGGACTAGTCATTGAGTTTTCACTTCTGTCGGCACTCCCGGAATGCAACACGTTGTTTTTTTTTTAATTCGCTTAGTCGCGCCCGGGAATCGAACCTACTTTTTCCACACTGTATAAAAGAACACAAATGCTTTTCTTCTGGTAACTTAAATGTTCTATCTATCTTGGTGATATGTCAATGCAATCAAATAATCTGAAAAAATAATAATAACCCAAGTTATGAATTCCGTTCCTTCAGAAAAATGCGAAATGTACGTACAATTTTTAGGGATATCGTACTTTTCCCAGAGACAAATTTAGTTGGCTAAGACACATTTTCACTGATTTGGGGTCTGTACTAAAAATCTAACATAATATGATAAGGACTTAATCGTTTTAAGCTCAAGAGTGAGTTTTCCTAAAGCTTTTTCTAAAAATTATGTCTTTATTAACGTTAGGAGTGCACTGCAGCATGTCAAATGTATGCCAAAATGTCAAGGGAGAGAACAATAAATTAAGTTTAAATTCCACTTCCACTCATCAGCAAAGTGATATAAGTATATCAGCAGTTTAAAGTTATTTTATATTACAAAATTAGCGCATCAAAAAAATCAAAGTGCATAGAAAAAAAGTCTCCTGAGTCATAATAAAATTGATGTCTCTTGGGTCACCAGAAAAGTCACCAGGGAGAACGATGACCCAAATCAGATTTAAAAGAAAATGTAAATTTTGTGTACTACCTACGAACATTTTTCAAAAAACTATGTTTTTATAACATATTAGACCCAGGATAGATCTAATACCTCTTTTCGTACCTCGGATAAAATGGTCGGCGACTAAAAAAGTAACTGAAACGTTACGTTATTAGGTTCATGATGCTGCGTTGTACCCTTGCCTTCGTTGCGATATGTTTGGTAAGTCAGGAGACTTAAAAAATGACCCATGATTTTGGGACATATTAACAAATATTTTTTGAATATATATGAATTTTAGCGGACTTTAATAATTTACCAGTTAAATTAGATGTAAATACCTTTTTAGTTAATCGTTAATATGATATATTAGTAGCAGTAAAACACTTTATTGTACAAAAAGACACATAAAACATGAAAAAACACACATCCTTCGTATATGGTAGAATATATTTTTCACACTTATAAGTAAAAACCAAAACCGATACGCGATTGGGAGACGCTCTTTTTGTATGGGATAAAAAAAAATTCTCCTGGGTCACCAAGAAAAATCGACATATTAAAATAATTCAGTTCGTTTTTAAGTTCTAGTCACATTGACTTTTTGGTTATTTGAGATAAACATGATTTGAAAAACATGATTTTCTATTTTGTTGCGATCGACCCGGGTAATAAAAATACGGCGAATTTGAACTTTTGTTTGTTGTCGTTGTAAAATGTATTAAAAAATAATGTAGGCACCCCTGACAATTGAAATTCAAAATTATCCAGAAAAAGCGGCCAAGTGCGAGTCGGACTCGCCCATGAAGGGTTCCGTATTTAGGGGATTTATGACGTATTAAAAAAAACTACTTACTAGATCTTGTTCAAACCAATTTTCGGTGGAAGTTTGCATGGTAATGTACATCATATATTTTTTTTAGTTTTATCATTCTCTTATTTTAGAAGTTACAGGGGGGGGGGAACCCATTTTACCACTTTGGAAGTGTCTCTCGCGCAAACTATTCAGTTTAGAAAAAAAATGATATTAGAAACCTCAATATCATTTTTGAAGACCTATCCATAGATACCCCACACGTATGGGTTTGATGAAAAAAAAAAAATGTTTGAGTTTCAGTTGTTCTAAGTATGGGGAACCCCCAAAAAAAATTTTTTTTTTCTATTTTTGTGTGAAAATATAATGCGGTTCACAGAATACATCTACTTACCAAGTTTCAACAGTATAGTTCTTATAGTTTCGGAAAAAAGTGGCTGTGACATACGGACGGACAGACGGACAGACAGACAGACAGACATGACGAATCTATAAGGGTTCCGTTTTTTGCCGTTTGGCTACGGAACCCGTAAAATGAGTGTTTCAAAAAGGCACCCTGTATTCCTTACATACCTAAATAATCTCTTATTCAATAAAACATATAATTACTAAACACTGTGATTTATTTCAAATAAATTCAAATCGATCGGATAAAAGATATTAATACCTACCTATACAATGAATACGAGTACAGTCAGCTGCAATAATGTGTTACACACCGAAGGCCGTTTTGCGGTAGATCGTGTTAGATCTTATTTGTAGAGCCATAAGAGCGTGTCACATATTTTTGCGGCCGTCGAAGAGTAACATATTATTGCAGGTGACTGTACCTATGAAAAATTCGAGGGTTCAAAAGCATTTATAATAATAACGACTATGGACGCCTGCAACCCCAGGGGTATTGTAACCCCATAACAATAAGGTTGAAATTTGCATTTAGTGACCGAAAAGTCAGGTGAGCGTAATCAAGTTTTCATCATATTTTATGAAAAATAATCTCTTTTCTGTTCTTGTGCTATTTTCTTATTATCAATAGGTACTCTTAACTTATATGCTATCTACGCTGCTGCTTCTATGCTGTTAACATCTTCCAAAACAACAATAAATATGCAGGTTTATGAATTAATTATTTTATTGTTTGCTATTATGAACAAGTAACAACTCCATCTGTTTCAATTTTTTCCGAATTTAAGTTTCTGGCCGACCGCAGCGACCGCGTATAATGGTAGTTAACTTCTGTAACGTTAGATGGTGCTAAAAGGTAAAACAAACTTCACGTGCGGCGCGAAGCGTTTCCATGTGTGCGTGTTAGCGGGGAGGGAAGAACTAGCGGGCGTGGTTTACGAAGCGCCAGACGCGGCTGCAGTAGGCCCTTAAACTGATATTTCCGATCTCTTATTGGAGTGTTTCGTGCAACGATACTTTAAAGGTTACTGGGGGTTTCTTTATTGGGAAAGAAAGATATTAGGAAATTGATTAAATTAAAATAAAACCAGCCATCTGTTTTACTTTCGAGGTTACAGTTATCGTGCACGATTTGTCAGGCCACGATAATTTAAAATATGTAGAGGAAATCATAAAAAATGTACTTTCTAATTCAATTAAAATTCTTTTAAAACGAGTAGATATTGTATCTGATCCTATTGTTAGATCAGATATCCTTACTAATATAATTAATCCGTCTATTTGTCTGTCTGTTACTCTTCACGCTTAAACCGCTGAATAGATTTAGGTGAAATTTGGCATGGAGATAGTTTGAAACCCGGGAAAGGATATAGGATAGTATTTATAATCACCATCATTATTCCACGCAGACAATGTCACGGGTACAAGCTAGTAATATAATTATCATATGTTAACTTACAGCGAACACACGATATTCTGCATTGCCAATAACGACGCCACTGTTATTAATATTACCTTGCCCCGCAATAAGCCACCCAATATACCTACTCGCAATAATGGTCTCCAAGGTATTGCTCATAATTATACTATCTATAGGGGAAAGTCCACAGAACAAGTTAGAATGGCGATGCGAGCAGGGTACGTGTCGCCGCCGGTTTTAAGCAAACGCTCGCATGCTACTCGCCCGCGCTGACCGAAAACAAAGTAAACATGCCTTTTTGCGCCACAATAACCTTCAGATTAAGAAGCCAGACATCAAATCTGTCTAAAGGAGGCGTATCCATTCACCACGCACACAAGTTTTTACTACCGTTGCGCGAGTATTAGTAAATGTGGAGAGGAACGAGCGGCGACACCGCGGTGCACCGGTTCTAGATATGAGCGCCGCGCCGGCGCGCCGCCGCCGCCGACAAAATTTTCGCGCCGCCGCCGCCGACGCTGCGCTATCGGCGTGGCATCGGCGTGACCTTGGTAGTTACTACTACTTTCAGAATCAGATAATATATTTTTAATCTAGTTTAGATCAATAACGGCGCCACTTCGAATAGTTTATAGGCATTCAAAAGGTATTTTAGGTCCATATAATTCAAAAATATCGAAGGCAAATGCAAACTTATCTGTCTAGTAACCGCGCTACTAGTCTTGAGGAAACGAAATTATTTAATATCAATTTTAACATCAATATGCTTGTAATAAACATACTGATTTCCTTCCATGTTTATTGTGGAACGTTCCACATTACAATTTATAGATTGTATATATACACTAGACATGTCAATCACAATGAAAAAATTTACTGTGATCAACTCTAGCTAACGTGAGACTCGAACCCACATCTTTGGATTACCGATCCAATGCATAACTAATTTTGCCGGCTAACCATCCGTCATTTACCGCGAATTTAACCATTGCAAGCATAGTTAAACGTCTTTAAAAGGTATAAAATGGGGTTAATTTTGAGATATTAAGCGTTTCCACGTCCAAATCTCCGGCCGTTGGCTTCGCACGGAAGGGCGTCAGAATCGGGTCTCAATTAAACTTGGCCACTGTTGAAATTTCAAGCTTTGCTCTCTCGCACCTCAATCTTTGGCCTTGCATCGCTCGCATGGAATTAATCCGCTAACTGAACCTGCAAGTTTTTGGCCCTGTTTGGAGCTCAAATTTCGGCCTGTTTTAAAACACTTGAGCATTGGTCCTTATCCGATCTTAGCTCCATTTCAGCTCGGCCTTGGGCGTCGCTCGAATGCGCCCGCAGGAAAGATCCAGATCTTTAACACTATGGCTTCAGTCTTTATCGGCCTGCACCCTCGCTCTGCTCTCTTGCAGCTCGGCCTCGCACAGAAGCGCGCCGCAATCGGCGCTCCAGGCGTTCAGCCGTCAGCCAAGCTTACACTTGGCGTTCGATTCTTAGCTGTATGCTTACCTGCAGCTCATCCTCTGGCCTCGCATTGGGAGGCGTCGAAATCAAGTCTTCGGTGTTACATGGAGCTCGGCGCTGGACCTCACTTTTTGACATAAATCGGTTTTATTGGGTCGATATTGGTTAATGACGGAGCTCGTTTTTTTTGGACTGTCGACAAGACGTTTCCCTGATACAGTCAATCCGCAATTTTTAACTTAGCACAAAAGATAAGGGCCTCGCTAAGATCTTCCGGCCAAAGCCTCGCCATGATTAAGACCGCCTCTGATGCCGCGCGATACCGCTTATCCACAGTTTATACGATATCAATTTTTTTCGTACCATTATTCAATAAATTATCCTTCAAAATAAAAAATGCATTTATTTCATAACTTTCTTACAGAAAAAACATGTTTTTTCGGTAAAATTTTGGTTTTAATTCTTTTTTCATTAATCGAAGGTGTTTCAAGGCCACGCCGCCGATTCGCCGCCGCCGCCGACCAATTTTGACCGGCGCGCCGCCGCCGGCTATATGCCTATCGGCGCTCATATCTAACCGGTTCCGATACTAACTGCGCGCGATAGGCATTCTAACCTCTTTAATAATGTTCTGTGGGAAAGTCTAATTAATGCAGCAACATCCTCCTTATGTGTTACTGTTCAATTTTAATGCACGCCTTGGCTTGATACAAAAGTTGTTATATTGAGATTTTTCAGACGTTTTAATCAAGGAAATATGCCATGAAAAAAACTACTTACACGGAAAGTAGCCTATGTTTACAGTAAATTTAAAAGTAACCGGTACCTGTTAGAAATTCAACACGCAATTAGCTTAAGGCTTTGTCACACAGGCGCGTTTTCCGGGCGCGGCGTGAGCGGGGCGCGCTGCTTTTACAAAACGCTCACGCCGCGCTCACGCCCAGCCCGGCATCAAACAAATCAATCATTAACGACTGAATGAATTTGTGTTTCATCAGAATAACGAAAATGTATTAAACCTACCTACCTTGATACCTGTCGATGGCTGAAAAGCAATGGAAATGGCCAATAGAAATTGAAATTTCGAGGACATAAGCTTTTTTTTATATTATCGTGGCTCTGATCGCAAGCCTGCAGAACCTCTTTGCCTGCCGTTCGGATTATACATTTTTAATTGCATTTCGTAGATATAAAGTCGATTTTAGTTCTTGAAAATGTATTCGTTCGAAGCTTTTAACCAATTAAGTCGAGATTATTGAATTATAAAGTTTGAGAATACTTATTTATATTTTTATAGTTTAATAATTTATTTAACTGCTACTGTACATAGATATTTTTATTTTAAGTAGTCACAACAAATTACTGGAGGGCTTAAATTAATTACTTTTTATTTAGTACATGACACATCTACTCGTATTTCAGTTTGTTACTCAGGTCAGGAGTAATCTACATTCTACACCACACACGTTGACAACAATTTAACACGTGCCCGTTCCTAAAGCCATTTATTGGACGAGTTCGCCTGTCAGGCCAATTCGAACATGAACCTGACATCAAACCTATATTTGAATCATATTCGTTCTGACTCACTTCTGACTTGTTCGTACATGTATTATCAGTGCGAGTTAGAATTTCGGCCTTCCCAGGTACGCGACTGCTTCATCTGACAGGGTCTTAAAATCGTCTACATGGCCTGTGTATCTAGTAAGGGGGCATTCCAGAATGATGTGGTTGATGGTCTGATCTGGGTGCCCGCAGTTACAGGCAGGAGGGGAGCTCCAGCCCCATACTAAGATTTTCTTACAACCTTAACTTTGACATTGTAATCCAGTGACATGTACATATGCCATACGATAAATAATAGTGCGAGTGAGTCGCCCGCGCGAATGACTGCCAACTGATACGTTTCTGGGTCAATCAATTATTTCTTCTTGTTATTCTGTTCCATCAGCGAGGAGACAATAGTAGCATAGATTGTTAGAAGAACTGCTGTACCATGTTCTACTAACATGCTCAGTAGATGTCCCATTATGGAAAGGTCTTATAACTACCATAAAATGCAAGTTTGGTTCATTTAAATACGAAAAACTTGGAATTTTAAGAGTGACTCAGGAGACCGTAACCATAGCAACGTGTGACAAGAAAAAGTTGATTAACCCTTCTAATACAATTCAAGTATCGGTTTGAAGTAGGCGCACGTTCGAATTGGCCTGTGTAACATGTCTGCTCTAGGTAACATGTTCAATCAAAAGACGGTCGAGATAGTTCCTGGAGCGAAATAGAAACTTTACAAACTATTGGTGCGAGTGAGATACGTGGTACTGGTAGGTACGTATGAGTGATGTCAAAATGAGATGATATATTATTAAGATCACTTTGTGCAAACCAGCCGCCATTTGAATCTGTAGTCTGAAATTATATTTACAATGAGGTGAGAAGAATAGTAACGTAATATTTAATGTGATCGGAAAAACAATAGTATTGAGGAAGATCGTGACGCATAACACTGGGTTGTTCAGTTCGGTTGTTTAATACAAAGTTTATTTTGTTCTTTCGGTGATGATGATGCTATCTAGTTCTGTTGTGCCTCGTTACGGACATAGGGCTCACAGAAGAATCTTCCATTTGTCGCGATTCTGGACGGTTAATTCCAGTTCTTCACAGCCGAGTCCAGCTGAGCCAGCCTCCTTCTCAAACCGATTGCCTCCAGTATATATTTTTAATGGATCATACCTACATTGAATAATTTTACGGTTTAGGCTCACTTGTTTTAAGTCACTCGCGCGACATGTTTCGGAGAGCCTAGGTCTCCTTTCTCAAGCGCTAACAGTGCATAGTGTGTAGAAAGGCTCTCCGAAATATGTCGCGCGAGTGACGTAAAACAAGTGAGTCTGGACCGTAAAATTATTCGATGTGAGGATCATACCTAAGCAGTATATATGCGTATAATTACCAACTTCGGTCCAGACTCAGGAAGCTCCCACAGGATTGGTAATGGTTCCGGCCGGAAGGACGATCCTTCAGTTCCGGAGCACGCGCACTAATCCGCGCCTTATGCCGGATACACGGGCACAAGGCGCGGGTTACGGGCACAAGGTGGGGGTTGCCTGTAAATTAGTGGCTCTGTGAGCTGGATACCTCGCGAGTCTGCTTTTATAAAGCCTGCTTATTTTGAAAAAAGTTGGCTACGAGGATTTTGAAAAAAATCGAAGAACGATCGACAAAAAAGTTCTAGATAATTATCGAAATTGGTCTAAAAAATTCTCAGAGATTCGGTTGAGACTGAGCTGTAGAAGAGAACAACTGGACAGATATACGAAAGTATTTTTGCCTAAGCTGTAACGGAGACCCTTTGGTTCGCGCTTCGCACTCGCTCGGTTTGTTTAACTTTAAGTAAAAACTAAAGGCCCATTGTATAATCGAAATACCGCTCCTTTGCAACAACCTTTTAAATATATACCTAGTTAAGCATTATTCATAATCAAATTTAATTCATTTTTTAAGTTTTTGTTATGTTGTAAGCTAAGCAAGCAATATAAAGTGTCATCAATCTTCTATATTCGCTCGTCTGTCTAATATCTCAACAGTTTCGTCATCATCCATCGCTTTCATGGCACATTTATTTTAATTAAATGTTATATAAATCAACCCTGATTTTAGATTGTAATGGCTACATTAACTTAAGTGATGTCTACTTTAGCTTAATTTAGAATGAGGTTGATAATTTTTGAAATTAACATTGGGATTGAGTCTGACTTCTAGTCTAGTATGGGCATAGAGAAAAAAATACATAGAGTGCTCACTCCATACATCAGTTTTAGTACCAAAAAGACTATTAGCATCTAGCATCGAGTAGCGGAACTATCAGTACTGCTACTTGACAATAAATGTAGCAGCGACCGGAAAGTCTTATGCTGTTGAGATAAGACTTTCCGGTCGGTGCTACATCTATTGTCAAGTAGCAGTACTGATAGTTCCGCTACTCGATGTTAGATGTAGACACTGAAATTAATAGTCTGAACTGATGTATGGAGTGAGCACTCTTGTCTTTATTTCTCTATGGTATGGGGTTGGAAACTGTGTAATGTTATCATAGATGGCCTCAGCATAGATTTTACCTGTCTCTAGTTTTGTTCTTTGAGATTTCACTTAAGGCGTCCCTGGTCTGCACGCCTGGAGGATGAAGGATGAAGATAAATATATAACAAAAGTAAAACCTATGCTGGCGTTATCTGAAAATACTTCGACCGGCGAACACCATTGGATATTTTCTTTTCTATTTACTTGCCGTTTAACTGTTTAATATAAAACAGTTACTGTCATCATAAAACATTGTTTCGTAGCCTAATACGTGGCAATTTCGTATGAGATAAATGTCTCTCCAGTATTTACCTTCTCCATATTAAGACGATAGATGTACAATGGTATCTTTAATTTATGCCTAAATTCTGTCCACGAAGACTTTAAATTATCACCTTATGTTTATTACACTAAGGTTCAAAATTGAACACATACATTTCATGGTTAGCGGCAAAAATGAATGCGGCCGTTGTCTCGCCCTTTGAATTTATTAAAATGCATTTATCAAGCTTACTTTGAGCTAAATTGAAAATATGACTACATACATCACACTACATACATCTAGAAAGGAATTTGGAGAATTCTATTTACCTTTAGATCTTTATGTCACTTTATATTTCAGGAGGGTTTTTTTTTGTATTATTATTAGGAAGGTAGATATATTCTACGCTAGGATTTACCTAGCTATTGAACTTTCGTGCGAAGTGAGGTTAATAGGCTCCAGTAAGCACTTTCAGTTTATTGTCAGTTTCATGGTTATGAAATTTGACAGGAAAGTAGTTCATAAGTATAATCATAATCATTTATTTATTTCTTGAATGTGGTACAATAAAGATGTAAAAAACAAATTTTGAACAGCACATCCTGCCTGAATAGGCATAGAAATATTGAATACTACCTATATCTATGACTAGATTCTTATGACCTACCATGCAGCATGCAAAAGTAATACAGTCACGATATTTAAATACTACATTATACTATAAAATATATATAAATATACGATTATTAAGTTTGAATGTGAGAGGAGGAGGTTTGAGTATGGAGGTTTAGGAGAAACTGGGATAAAAACTTATGCATGAGTCGTAAGGCTGCTGTTTGGGGCGAATGACCTATGTCTTGTGAAACAGTTACCTACGTTAGAGAATATTTTGTTTAAATTTTCATGCAAAATAACCTAACCTAACCTAACCGTTTGCATTACTCATGCATTACTTTTAACTAAATTATAATTACTTATTTCCCTGACTGCGTATTGCGTAAGTCGATCTAATCATAAATCTCTTCCCTTATTATATGGGAATAGGTAAACCCCCAGTGTATCTTGCTTGCGAAAGGTATAAGGTATATAAAGGTATAATATAGAATGGTTATATTTTGTTTAGTAGGTTGTTAAAATAGAGTAACTATCTTCATAATATTATTTTAACTATCTAAAGCCATTACATAATACTTACACTAAAGTTAATTTTGTACAAGCTAAGTAGTTTTAATACTTGTAAAACTTGTGAAAAATATTTAAAATCGCGCCTGTTCCAAGTATCCCCATCATCATCATCAGTAGGAGTAGGACTTCAGTTCATTTATATTTATATTGACTTGAAGTTCAAAAAGACACCGTCCACCCCATGAATTTAGAATTTAGTATTAAACTGGATTGGGCATGAGTGGTGGGGATAACTGACAGAACGGGATAGTCTTAATTATGTATCTTTAAGTAGGAGTAGCAGCGAAAGCGCTATTATTGTTTGTCCTTGTAACAGACTCACTTTTTTTTTTATTCCCCACCGTAAATTAGATGCATGATTGGTCGAATTGATTTGTTGCCCACCATAACAAATAAATTCGACCAATCATAGCGTCGCATTGCGTATGTTTTGTCCCTTACGGAGGCACGCGTAGACCTATGGTCCACCCCATATTGCAGGCATCGAGTTCATACTGGAAAGTATTGCACTTTGATGGGACTGCCGTTTTCATCAGATATCGAATTATTGCAATATTGCTCCATGGACACGCTTTTAGTGTTCGAAGAGATAGGCAAACAAAAAGACTCTGATGACATTGTACCATGAATAAAGTAGGAGATGTTGTATTTAAATCATGTTTTACAGTCTTTATTAACACATTCACTGCCCCCGACGCACATGTGCGTCCACCGTCATTCAAGTTTGTTCCTAGGCCACGCCCCCTGGTAGTGAATGCGTTAAACTGTTGTAGATTACAGCAACAAAAAAAAATCGGCCATGCTCAGTGTAGGGTTCCGTAGTTACCATGCTGTCAGAATAGGCTAAAAATTAGTAAGTATCACGTAGGTACATTACAAGCATAAGGGAACCTTCCTATAGTAGCGATTTGTATGTCTTTTTACTAAGAAGAGTAGACTTTTGACGTAGCAATAACTGAAAAACGACTAGACCGATGTTCGCTATAGTTTTCATTGAAAGAATTTATTAAGCTTTTGATTAACGATTTTTTCCATATTTTTGGACCAATGTTTCAAAAGTTACAGGGGAGATGAATTGCGAAATTTGTCCCATAGAAAAAGTTGTTAAGTATGACGTCACGTTCTAAGCCACGTGTTTAATTAATAAAATTAATAAACTGATTTACCTACAATACCTACATGCATAATGTTGCTAAATCTGTCGCTCCTCTCACCGCGGTAGATAGTGTACCTACATGTATTTTCGTAATGTTGAGATATGAACAATTTTTTTTTTCAATATTGCCAATGCCACAGTTATGCCGCCTATTTAAAAAAAATCTCGTGAGCAAACAGGGCAAGCATTTCCCACTACACATGTACTGTCAGAGATGTACAAAATGGTTTTAAAAAAGCATTTAAATACAAAATGCAAAATACTTTTCAGATTTACTATTTCAAATGCAAAATACCAAATAGTTTTGCGTTTTGTATTTCAAATGCTAAATGCAAAATAGGTATTTTCAAAATACTTTTTCAAAATAAAATACCTTTTGACCAAATCTCAGATATTTTTATTTATTTTAGGTATTTATCATGAGAAATAGAGACACAATGCCGAGCCGAACAAAAACGTCTAATAACATGGCACCTTATGCATGACATTTTGGTCATATTTATCAGTACGCGTATCAATGGGCTCGCGGCTCGTCTCGTGGCTCGCAAGCTCGTCGAGCTAATATAATTTAAACACTAACGGCACGGCATAATAAGGTTTATAACCGAATGACAAGCCGAACGCGAGTGTGTCGAGGCGAGCCACGAGACGCGCCACGAGCCGAGCCGCGAGTCTAAACCGGCTATAAGGCGCGCACTCTGACCAAAGAAGAAATAAGTTTTTGGCAAAAATTTAATTTTTGGTACATCTTTTATCGCAGACTGTACTTTTCTTACGACAGACAACTAATACTCATAGAGACAATTCTAAAAACCCCTAACACAATTAGGTTGCGTTATTTCATCACAGAGTTCCTATGGCCACCTCCTGTCTCCATCATCAGATCAGTTCGACAGTCAGTACCATATTATTGTATTGTCATCAGAAGTATCAGAACTACATACAGTTGCCAATTTTCATGACGCTACGATCCTTGGAAGATGGTTAAATTAGTTACCTTAGATTCCATTACATGTTAGTTACATACAGGTTGAGAGTTCCTATGGCCACCTGTCTCCATCATCAGATCAGTTCGATAGTACCATATTATTGTATTGTCATCAGAACTACATACAGCTGCCAATTTTCATGACGCTACGATCCTTGGAAGATGGTTGAATTAGTTACCTTAGATTCCATTACATAGTTACATACAGGTCGACCTAATAAAAGCTTGTTAAAAAAGGGCGCGCATGGCTAGCAGGCCCCTCTATCGGTCAAATTCGGCAATACAAGCATCATTCGTTCATTTCATTTTGTTTGAATGGTAATGTTGACTAAACTTAATCACAAAGTATTTTGCATTTTGAAATTAATATTTAAAATGCAAAATACATCTCTAAAAGTATTTCAAATAAAATACAAAATGTTTTTTACTAAAAAGCATTTAAATGCAAAATACAAAATAGGTATTTTGCATTTTGTATTTGCATTTTAAATAGAAGTATTTCAAATAAATCGCATCTCTGTGTACTGTAGTCCTACTCTTTTCTTCATTTGCTATGTATCCAAAGCTCGTAGAGGAAATTCAGTTACGCATCAAACTGTTCCATTCATGCTAGTACATATATGTATGTATCTATGACCGATAAAATCTTGTTATGTCTCTACTCAATATCTTCGTTAGTAGCAATACTAACTAGATGTTCTTGACTGAAGCGTTATATTCCAGTGAGCTAGGGATATACGTACAGGAAGTGTACGTATACGTCATAAGGCGGGGTTTTTCCACTGATGCGAAGGTGAGAGGAGATATGCGGGAATCAAACTACTGAAGGCCCCCCCCCCCCTCTCTCTCTCTCGCTCTCTCTCTCTCTTCCTAGCTATCTATCCCACCTTCTCCACTTCGCCCTGTCCACGACATCGTCCTCGGATAACTTGCACTCACTCATGACCTTTTGCACTACATCCTTCCATCTTGTAAGGCCCTGAGTAGTCGAAATGTATGGGGATAATAGTATGTTTTCGCTATTATCTCATATCATATCTCAAGCTTAATTGCAGTTTTTCAACTGTTTACTTGATCGGAGAAGCGCAGAACAGGTTAAGATATCAAATAAGGCTTGATTCACTCTACCTTCAACTTTCTAATGCTCATAAATGTATTAGTTCTCCGCACCAATAAACCACCCCTGAGTAATTGGTCGTATTAGAATTAGATATAGTTTAATCAATTACATTCAAGAGCAATGAAAATGAGCCATTTTATATGGAAGTCTCTACACAAAGTGTTCCGTTTTTATGCCTCTTGAGTGAACATAAGTTCACCGTCATTAATCTAGCATCCCTAGCTTGAATGATTTAAAAGTCTTACTTTGGACTGAAATGTTTGAAGTTTCAAAAGGGGTAGCTATGTAAATTGTACGGTAACTATATAAAGTATTCAACGAATTTTGTAACAAGAAGGCGTTTTTGATTCAACACCTGCCTGTGCCTCGTGCCAATGAGTTTCTCGAAGTTTATAGGAACAGAATTAATTATTGCTTCGTTTTTAATCAAACGAGGTTGTTCGTGAGAAATTAGTTATAGGGAAGTTCACTAATCTACATCATAAAGCTCATCGATTTTTAAAAATTGTTTGAGCAACGAACTAGGACAACTAGGTTGTGGTGCTCAAGAGAGTAGATGCTTATGCGACCTTTAAAATGTTCATCTTGATATCAGCTATATATCGGTGCATCACGCCCACACTTAACTGTACATTGGTGCATGCATCAGTAACAGAAAGTATCTGATTTTGAAATTTAGAATCATCACAGTTTATGGAGCCTAGTTTGTGGAGTAATCGCAAATCCGTTCTGCTTTCTGCCACTGTTTTGATCTCCTGAGACCCCACCACGTTGGCTTCTTCTTTAGCTTAGTCCATAAAAGCGTCTCGGTTCTATATCATAGGCTCCAGCATAACAATATTTCCTTTTTAGTTATAAATCGTTTTCAGCAAACATTTCTGTCTGGTCTATTTTACTAACTGGACCCAACAGCATGCAAATCGTTCACGTGGCTCCTATGACAAAGCTGCAATTATTCGCTGCCGTAATTCGAACACGGACAATTTATTCTTTCAGTGCAGTTTGAACGGGATTGTAGGAGCGTTCTTTGGTTTTAGTTTACATCCATTTGTGCTAATTGTCGTTGTTATTGAAGCCTTTGCAGTCAAAAACTTTTAAAACAAAGAAATTAAACTTATTTTATTGACGCTGCATTGTCGATGCCCGAATTTTTTACATTTGCAAGGGCAATGTAGTCGACAGCATTGTCGCGCCGCAATACTGCAGTAACAACGCTAGTGCAATCTGTATGCGAAAGACATTTTTATCGGAACTAAAAAATAAACCTTTTTGTATTGGTCTATTACTAAATTTTCCGTGGACTAATATTTATAGAAATATGAAATTGGAGGTGGATAGTTAAAACTTCATTAAACGTTCTAGGTTAGGTAAAAGAAAGGGTTGTTAAAACTGCCCGTCACTATGCATCGCTCGGCCATACCTATGATGTGCAATGCTCTGTGATTATAGACAACTGCCGAAACGTTCGCAAGTGGGAAGTTAAGTAGGTAAACACTAGTTAGTTAGGGAAGTTCTTGATAATAGCCGAAAGTTCCAAAAGTTCACATTACATACCTACATAATACATATACATATCTAAAATTAATGTTTTGGGTTATTTTGCTTATAAATTTCAAAGGTATACGGGGTATTGCTTTTAATATTAAAAGAGGTGGCGTGTTTTTAGTTCCTACGCAATACTACAGGTATTGCGCTAATATTATAAAATTCTCTGCCGAGGCGAAAGCTTTTCGAGGTTGGCCTCCACATATTCTGGGGGCACGGTAGTGTTACCGTCGAGACTAAATAACAAGCAATAGAAAAATATACCTACAACCCACAACTGGTTTAACATTTTCTCAGACGTTACATGAAGCTGCGTTAGATTGTTACTGAAAAGAATGAAGAAAACTAAACACAAACTTGACTTGCCTAGTAGTAGTAGTAATAGTAATAGAACTTGTCCTAATTTGAATCAAGTATCTATTCTTACCTACCCACTTTTAAGACGTTTATATAACTTTTTAAATGCATACTCTACACATAGAAACGTTTTACTTCCTTAAACTTGTTTAAATATACTTTAGAAGGAAGTTCCTATTGTTCCTACACACTGCTTCACATGAAATTTAGACATATTGTTATTGTAAATCGACAAAATCTGTCATGATTAGGTCAACATAAATTAATCAAGATACTCAAGATAGTCCCACAATACCTTAGATATCCGAAATGTAACCCTCTTGTACACCACCAGTCTACCCTATTAATTATGCCAGTTAAGATCGCCTTCGGTTATGAACATTTCTTTGACAGTCTATAATAAAGGAATCAAAACTTTTAATTAAGGAACCCACTACAATGAGCTGCAGAAGAATGGCAGGTCCCTTGCAGGGAAATTCAATTTAGATGGAAGTTTATGCATGTTATTTTTGTATTTTGCAATTAATTAGCAACTCTCGAGTTGTGAGGCATGAACGGAAATAGTGTAGCTAAAGAAAAGTTTGTTGTGTCAGAAAGTGGCGTTTATGACGATGCTAAAATTGTAGCTGAGAAGTTACTGAAATAGTTTGTTAATAGTTATAAATGTTTAATGGTCGGCGATGGTTGAAAATAGCTCGTGATTAAAGGAATAAAATATCAACTTAATTTACAAAACAAGTAGGTACTTACGTTAATGTTTTTTCTATTTATTCCATCATTGCATTAAAGAGTAAGTATTAAAGTAAAGTAAAGTAAAGTAAAGCTTTATTTGCGTTAAATGTGGTTAACAAAAGGTCTTAAATATTACAAATTGCAAAGTATCACACATTTAGCTGAATTGCAGCATGCAAAATATACACCTTATATATATATATAACATGGACGTTTGACACAAAAACTAAAAACAAAATACAGACCACACAAAGACGAATGGAAAGAAGCAGTATGGGACTAAGGCTCAAAGATAAGGTGCGAAATGTGGACATCCGCGAAAAAACCAAAGTTACCGACGCCTTAAATTTCGCGCTTAAGTCCAAATGGAAATGGGCAGGCCACGTCGCTAGGTACGAGGACAACCGATGGACTCAGAGAGCAGTAGACTGGCCTGGGCCGACAGGAAAAAGATCGAGAGGCCACCCGCACGCTAGATGGGCAGACGAAATAACGGCAATAGCAGGCCGAGGTTGGCTTCACAAAGCCAAAGACAGAAGCAAGTGGCATACCTTGGAGGAGGCTTTTACCCAAAGGGGGTCCATTCAAAAATTAATCTAGATTAAATTTTAATCAATTATAACTATTTTGGTAAATTAATTAATCTAATTATGTTAAATTAACTACTTATTGAATGTTACGTAACTATTTATCTATATCATATTGTAATGTATTTATTTTTTCGCATGGACAAATAAAGCTTTATTATTATTATTATTATTATTATATCTATAAAATCTCTTGCAATATGTACACAAGCTTATATACAATTAATATACCTATCTAAGAGTTGAGTGCAAGAAAACCATGAATTTAAATACATTAATAATTTGGCTATTATTAAATCTAAATTTATATAAATGATAGAAATAAAGCAATAATAAATAATATAGTATTTCTTGTAAGCAATTGAGCCATATTGACCACTAATTAATACTAAATTGTTTCAATAATGAAAATTTAAAAAATACAATTTCCTATTTGTACCTATATGGTAGGTACTTATTATCACTATTTATCAGAAAAGAAAACAAAGGAATCAGAATAAGTTCGTATCTACAATCATTTTCAAACGAAAATAAAACCCACCGGACCTAAAGTTTTGAAAAGAAAACTCATTATGAAATCAGGAGCCAAAATGGCGAACATACAAATCCGACATATCTCTAAACCTACATAATGTTTGGACAGGATCCCGCGTTGTTTTGGTCTAATTGAATTCAGTACGTAGGCTGATAATTATACAACTAGGTACATCATTTTGTGCCCGTCGGCAGAAATGCGGGCATTTCAACGTCTGCGGATGTCATGCGGAGCGTGCGGAACGCAGTGCGCCTACGAGTTTAAATAGCAAAGGTCGTGCGCGTTTGGAGTGCCACTATCAAAGTTGGATAAAATTTAGTAAGCGGGAATCTTGAATTCTACGCGGAAAATATTGCAATACGCTTGTCAGGATTACTCTTTCAAAAGCGAAGGGAGGCTACAAATTCGATTAAAGACACGTCCTTTTTTGCAAAGAGCATGAAAATCTCTTTTTTACCTGGTTGTGTTGAAAGACTTGAAAGAAAAGGATTGTGTCGACTTTACTTCAAATAAAAATAAAAATGGTTTCTATATTTTTTTCGAAACGTACTTACTTATTCAGTTAGTAGGTAAACTTGCAACTTAAAATTAAGAATTTTAAGTTGCAATTTTCATTGACAATAATTCGTCATTACTTCCTCGCACGTAGATTAGGGCAAATGTACCTAACGTTTGCGATTAATGTAATGGTGAATAATTTTTTCGATGATTATAGAATAAACCTAGGAATAATACGTAAGATATTTTAGGTGATATGGGTACTATTATATGTGTGAATTTCTGTGTCTAGAATTCGTTCCATGTGCCCTAACTCTATTAATTTGGTATATATAACATCAAAACCATATCAAATTGTTAAAACCGAGTTGGCTTCCTCTGGAGTCGAATAGAATACCAAATACCAATTTAATTTACAGTTCGGTCTGGATGAGTCTTGCATAAATCATTGGATTCCAGGAATCAAGATATATGGGTTGTTTGTTCTGAAATACGATGACTTTGGTACGGACAATCTTTTGATTGTTCTGCGTTGTTCTGGCTCTGATTAATTCATCCCTTGGCTGAATAAATCACTACATAGTATAAAACAAAGTCGATTCCCGCTGTCTGTCTGTCTGTATGCTTAGATCTTTAAAACTACGCAACGGATTTTGATGCGGTTTTTTAATAGATAGAATGATTCAATAGGAAGGTTTATATATAATTTGTTAACCCGTGCAAAGCCGGGGCGGGTCGCTAGTATTATATATTTTTAACGTAGAAAACACGCCTGTTGTTAGGGTATGGAACCTTATATGACTAAAAAATATCAAAGTATTATAGGATCACTCGTGCGTCTGTCTGTCTGTCTGTCCGACCAACCGAAACTACTGGGTCTATAATTTTGAAAAAAATACACAAAATAGTTATTTACCTATAGAGAGATGGCAGGAAAACCTTTTAGAAATGTCCAGTCAAGCGTGAGTCGGGCTTCACGGAACCCTTGGAACGCGAGTCCGACTCGCACTTGGCCGGGTTTTATTAATAATCCCATATAACATACGCATATGTACTTAGAGTCCGTAGTTAGTAGGTAACTCAACGTTAAACAAATAATAAGACGAATTAATGATAATCCAATAAAAAAATGGATACTCGTAACACTGTACTTAAATCTAAAGAAGATATACTACCTACTATTGTTTGATATATTTTCCGGGATGTCACAGTTACAATCAAAAATGGCGTCACGTGTCTATCCAATAACTCCTGACGAGTGTCGCATAGTGGCCAGTACAGTGCAACGCAGTAGTACGGGCAGTAAATACGTTTCTGGGACCGAATGAACGAAAGAAAGCAAAAGAAAACAAAAGATATTCCTATCCGATGGATACAATAAACGTTGATCATACAAATTTGTGTTGTTTCTGAAGTGAAAACTTCTTTAGCCGCGCTGTGCACTTTTTGTGATGGGAAAAAATGTTAAACTCGCGAGAGGTGTCACGTGACCGTAAGATGTAAGACGGACACTTAACCTGATCGAAAAACTGTTACTTCAATGTCATTGAGTTTTTCTTTATTGATTTAAATGCTATCTAGTGCGTTTCGCTCTAACTGGTATTAATATAACTCGAGTACTAACAATGATGTGCTTAGGGGTTTCAACTAATGCGACGAAATAACGCTAGATGGCGTTAACTTCAATTATACATAGTGCTGCAGACATTTTGCAATAGTGATTGAGTTTTCACTTCTGCCGGCACTCCCTGAGTGTAACCCGTTGTTTTTTTTATTAATCCTACGTATGTACCTAGGTACCTACCTACTTTTAGATAAACAAATTGACCAACCGCAATCAATAAATCACAATCAAATTAAATTATATCAAATCTAAGAAACCTAAATAAATCTAAAATTAATTTATAAACACACATAATATAAAACTACTGAAAGTGGTCTCCCCGCCCAACATCCCTGTGCAAAGGTCCCCATCGCACTCGTTGAATTACCACGTTGGATTGTCTAATCCTACATGGTTAAATTGAAAATAAAATAGAAAGTACCTACTACAAATCAGTCTGAGTAGGTACAGTCATCGTCGTATAGTAGGTAGCATCCAAAGTATTCAAATAGTTCGGTACGCCATAAAAATTATACCTTATTTAATGTCGATTAATGACACGTCTTTTTTTGCAAAGAGCGTGAAGATCTCTTTTTCACGTGGTTGTGTTGAAAGACTTGAAAGAAAAGGATTGTGTCGACTTTACTTCAAATAAAAATAAAAATGGTTTTTATTGTTTTTTCGAGACGTACTTAATCGGTTAGTAGGTAAACTCTCTTCAACTGTGCGCGCGGGTATTATAATCGTTTTTCACGATTCTTAATTTTAAGTTGCAATTTTCATTGACAAGAATTCAAGATAGATATCTTGCATACCTTGAATATTAGGCCCCTCGCCCACTGCGAATTTTTGTAGCGATGCAGTAGCGATGCTGTCGCGCGTTTGCATCGATACAGTCGCGATGCTGTAGCGCCTTAATAGCGATGCTGTAGCGCGTTGGCATTGCTTCTGTAGCGCGTTGCAAATGCGACTAACGCGCGCACAAGAAGTCGCCGTGGGCGAGCGGCCAAACGGCACGATGCTGTAGCGCGTTAGTAGCGCGTTGGCATCGCTTCTGTAGTGCGTTGCAAATGCTACAAAAAGTCGCTGTGGGCGAGGGGCCTATTTCTATTATCGGAAAAGTTTAAATTTGAATTGTGACAGCAGTGCGGCAACGACAGCAAACTCAATTTGTCTAGAAAATTGAGAGTCTCGCTATCGCGCCGCTGCAGCAACGATGCTGCAGTAGCAATCGAAAATGTTAACCCTTATTTGTCCGTGTATAATGCACGCAATGAAGTTAGTTGATCAATTTCCCAGTGAGCTAGAGATAAAATGGGCTCTCGGACAGTAATTCACTTATTGCTACGAGTCGAGGAGGTACTTGTAGTGTTAGTTATTGAACATTAATTTAATATCCTCTGCAGTGTGGGCGCGATAGGTTTCGTCTCATGAGAAAATAACGAAAATGATTGTTCTGTTTTCGTTTCATAAGAAAACTGAAACTGTTTCATAAGATGTTTTGCGAACTCATTTTATAAAACCACTCTGCTGTAAAATAAGTATATTTTCATAGTGGGCCACGGATTTTTTGACTAAACCGTGCATTGAATTAGAATTTAAGTTTCGGGTTAATTACTGAATATTATTTTTCTTATCCATTTTATTTGACAAATTGAGAGGCCGAAGTTACATTTTTTGTTACTAAAACCAAGACCTAAATGATAAATTAAGACTTTAGGACCTAAATATATGTGTGACCCTTACCGTTTTACTAAATCCCAAATGGAAACGGGAAAGATAAATTGGAGCTAAATCTGTTCGACCCCTATTTACCTTTTCACGGCATTACTTATACAACATATAAAAAAATATTTTATGCTTTAGTAAGTATAATACTTACATAGGTAGTACATACAGTCATACATACATACATGGTACATATGTTCCCGTATAGTCAGTAGCAGAAATAGCTAAGGTGTTCAAAATGACCTGCAAATGCTCTTATTCTTATTACAGTCATAACATTAAAGTTCAGTTTATTTTGCGCACCTCGCCCTCTTAGCAATTTTTGCTGCTGACTGTGCCTGAGCCTATGACAAAATCATTGTACTTTACTAATGTTTAATCGTTTGGCATTTCAATGTTTAACAGTTCCGTACTAAAAAACTTGAAAAGGTACCCTTATAATGCCACTCTATCCTCACGTTGCCAAATATCGCGCGAACCACTTATTTTTTGGAGACTTGACTTGATAGGTAATAGGATATTTAGTTGTTTTGGTTGCAACGAATCGAAACTTTAATTTAAGAAGACCCGCTATCCCTAAAAATCGCAGTAAAATGTCTTAACCTCGTGCCGCCCACCATACAAAATTATAGCCAAGGAAGTTTGAATCTTGTTGTATTTTCAATTGGGTTGAATTTAAATTTCGAATTTGTTCGAAAATTTTACGAGACAAATGAAATGCTACCTACTTTGTTAGGGTTCCGTACCCAAAGGGTAAAAACGGGACCCTATTAGGGTTCCGTACCCAAAGGGTAAAAACGGGACCCTATTACTAAGACTCCGCTGTCCGGTCGTCCGTCCGTCCGTCCGTCCGTCCGTCCGTCCGTCCGTCCATCCGTCTGTCACCAGGCTGTATCTCACAAACCGTGTTAGCTAGACAGTTGAAATTTTCACAGATGATGTATTTCTGTTGCCGCTATAACAACAAATACTAAAAACAGAATAAAATAAAGATTTAAGTGGGGCTCCCATACAACAAACGTGATTTTTGACCGAAGTTAAGCAACGTCGGGCGGGGTCAGTACTTGGATAGGTGACCGTTTTTTTGCTTGTTTTGCTCTATTTTTTGTTGATGGTGCGGAGCCCTCCGTGCGCGAGTCCGACTTGCACTTGGCCGGTTTTTTTTTAATTAAGGTTGACATTCCATCGAAACCGAGTGTACATCCTAATGTAAATTGGGCGGCACGAGGTTAATGGCAGCGAAGTCTTCCTTCTTAGGTAATCCAAGTTGAATTGTCAGAAAGAAGCAGGTGAAACTCACAAGCTTGATTAATTTAAATCATAAACATGTATTGTGAGCCAGACGTTCTGTTCGAGCAAAAGTTCCTGTTCCATTTAACTTTCCTTACGTTTTCGGCGACGGGGTATCTTATTAAGCTTTGATAGAAACTTTAATGTCTTGCGTATCAGCATTATGGAATAAAGAAATATCTACGAAATAATATAGAAATCAAGTGAAAGAGAGAATGAGAGAGTTCTCCAAAATCAAACACTCCGTTTTTAATCTCAGATACTTAAATGATAGTGATTTCCCAATCTCCTAACCAACCTATCTGGTTTTGTATTAAAATACCTAAAGTTTGATCCCCTGATCAAACTTTAGGTATAATAATACGGTTCGGTTGAAGATTGAGCAATGGAACATCGTTTTATATGTACAGAAAAAAAAATCTTAAGATACTTGCAAATAAGTATAAGCAACCAGTAGGGCTATGATGGCCGGCTCTTTATCATTTGTCACCATGGCTGTCACGTTCTTACAAATATGTAAGTGCGAAAGTGACGCATAGCATGACAGGTGATAAAAATACGAGCATGATAGCTGGTCTGGGATAGCCTGATCCTGATTGTTATGAATTTGGTACCTAGATTTCCCGGAAACGCTGATACATTGCGCAAAGTAAAATATGGCATAGCAGGGCAAACTAAAATATGGCCAAAATATGGCAAAGGGCAGGGCTTAAATATAATGTACCAACTTCTTTTTTGTAACTCCTTTTTTTGCAAATAAAATATTATGAATTATGAATTATGAAACATTCAAGCAGAAATTCAGGTTGTTTCATTTTATTATTTCCGTTACATTATTTATCTTTTCTTCTATTATGTACATCATTGCTAAGTAAGTATGATTCCTGTAGTCACATACATGGTGTCTCTGACCATGGGGCTTTAAATCCAGGGCTTGATTTTACTCGCTAAACTGAACTAGGTACTTTTACTATGGGACCAACACTAAAATCGGGGGAAAATTTTTGGCTTTTCCATAGAAAACGTCGACATCTGATCAGCCAAAATGTATGAAAAAGTAAAAAAAAATATGTTTTTTCGGGATTTCGGGGTTGGTTCCATAATAAAAGTAGCTCAGTTTAGCGAGTACAATCGAGCCCTGGATTTAAAGCCCCATAGTCAGAGACACCCTGTATACACGAAACATAAATATACCATGCCATTGGGGCCTATTTCCGGGCCAGCGCGTATTCTTAAATAAATAAAACGTTTATTAATTTACGAAAGTCATGGTATGTTCCTGCAGTCAACCGTCGTTACCCTAATAAGTATAAATTCCCTGCTTATTTATGAACAGAATTTACCTAAAATGGTTAAAGAGGTAACCCTTAACAAACAACACATCCCCTGAGACGAGATTGTTTATTTCAGTGAATAATGCAATAAAATATTTTGTGCCAACAAAAGTGGAAGATGAAATTACTTCATTTTCTCTGAATGGTATCCCCTAAAAAGTTGACTTCATATAAATTATTTTATATCACTTATTTTCCGGGAAAGTAGCCTAAGAAAAGCTTCTTACTTAAATTGCAAGAAAAAAATTGTCTATCATCTTTGCCGTTTTAGGTGTAAAATATCTATGTACTTTAAGATATCGCAGTAAGGTTTGAATTTCGGTATTACCTAAAATTTTAAGACCGAATGGGCTTTTAGTGAAAAATGAGGGGCTTTAGGTCACTAGGAGTATCAATAGATCTATCAGGTAAAGGGAGTTAATGGACGCATCAAATGGAATGAGAATGTAACGGACAGCGGGTCTGAAATACTTTACCTACCCATTTTTAGGGTTCCGTAGCCAAATGGCAAAAAACGGAACCCTTATAGATTCGTCATGTCTGTCTGTCTGTCCGTCTGTCCGTCTGTCCGTCTGTCTGTCCGTCCGTATGTCACAGCCACTTTTCTCCGAAACTATAAGAACTATACTGTTGAAACTTGGTAAGTAGATGTATTCTGTGAACCGCATTAAGATTTTCACACAAAAATATAAAAAAAACAATAAATTTTTGGGGTTCCCGATACTTCGAACTGAAACTCAAAAATTTTTTTTTTCATCAAACCCATACGTGTGGGGTCTATGGATAGGTCTTCAAAAATGATATTGAGGTTTCTAATATCATTTTTTTCTAAACTGAATAGTTTGCGCGAGAGACACTTCCAAAGTGGTAAAATGTGTGTCCCCCCCCCCCTGTAACTTCTAAAATAAGAGAATGATAAAACTAAAAAAAATATATGATGTACATTACCATGTAAACTTCCACCGAAAATTGGTTTGAACGAGATCTAGCAAGTAGTTTTTTTTTAATACGTCATAAATCGCCTAAATACGGAACCCTTCATGGGCGAGTCCGACTCGCACTTGGCCGCTTTTTTTCTTTTTAGCAGCATCCATTTTGTCGATGTCCTAGAAGACCTCGGATTTGACAGTTGGCAGTCTTATCGAATTATTAGAAACGTTAAAATAAAAATACTAAAAACGAATGATTAACATACTATAATAGACAATTATAATTATGTGTCTATCACACTTTGCTACAATCTAATACGAACATATCAAGTGCTCAGTCACGGCAAATTTGTTTTATGTTAAAATGCTTTTTCTACGATAAATTCTATCTACACTTTGATCTACACCTTCACCATAGCGGTTGCGAACATAGATATAAAACGGCATTTTGTGCCTAAGCGCCCAAATCTGTAAG